>NW_026114012.1:0-143111 GCF_018139145.2 Gymnogyps californianus | reverse complement strand
TGTACGCAAGGTGTCCTGGGGGAAGAGTGGGTGGGTGTTCCACAACACAGAGGGATTCACAGTGGCACCCTCATTCATTTGTTCGCTTTCAGCATATTGCGATATATTGCAGTTTATGTGTGCCCAGTTAAGTGGATTTACAGATTATATTATCTAGTTTTAACTAAACTAACCCTCACAGAATGGACATGTGGCTTAAAAAGATTCCTGCAAAGAAACCGCAGATTGAAGATAATACTAATAATGCGAGCACAAGCAAACTACAAGAAAATGGCAGAGCTGACACTTCTACTCCTAGTAGGAGTACTCTTTCTCAGACACATTACGAGGTAAAAACAATGACGATCTAATCAGATCTGACAAGAAGTTGGCCAAAAAAATTCAAAAATTATCAAGACGACTATTTGAAATATGGATTTACATCCACTATCGTCAATGTTGAACCTCACCCTAAGTGTATATTGTGCCTTGAGATATTAGCTAATGATAGTATGAAGCCATCATGATTAGCAAGACATTTAAAAACTAAACATCCAGAACATGAAGACAAACCTCTACAATTTTTTCAGCGATGTTTCAAGTCATGTGATACTCCCACAATACCATTGGGGAAACACTTGTTCTTCCTGCTGCGGTAAAAATGGCTGAAATAGTACACAGAAAACAATATGGCGACAAACTAAAATGCATGCCTTTTTGTCAGCAAATGCCGTTGGAAGATGCATAGAAAACATTGCTGTAGATTTGAAGAAACAAGTATTAGAACAAATTACAGTGTGGGAGGGTTGCTATGCAGTTGGATGGAAGTACAGATGTGTCTAACATGTCTCAGCTTACGTATTTGCTAGATTCTGTTTCAAGAATGAAATACACGAAGAACTACTTTTTTGTGAGCCACTAAAGGAAAAATGCACCGGAGAAGATATATTCTCAACAGTAAATGACTTCTTTAATAAAAAACAATGCTTTGTGGAAAAACTGTGCAAGTGTAACCACCGATGGAGTGGCTGCTTTGACTGGAATAAAAAAAGGATTCCGGGGTAAGGTTACAGAGATAGCACCACACGTAGAACTCATTCACTGCATCATTCATAGGCAAGCTATTGCAGCAAAGATGTTGGAGCCAGAAGTGCACAAAGTGCTACATGATGCCATCAATGTGGTTAAGTTTATAAAACCAAGACCTGTAAATAGTAGAATCTTTACAATACTTTGTAATGAGATGGGGAGTGACCATGGAAATCTTTTGTACCACACAGAGGTTCGCTGGTTATCTCGTGGCAAAGTGTTTAAAAGAGTTGTCGAACTTAAAGATGAGTTATGCATTTTTCTTTCACAAAAAGACAGGTGTTCCAAATTTGCTGACCTTTTCTGTGATGACAAGTGGCTGCCAGTAGTATGCTACCTAGCACTTATTTTTGAAAAAATAAACACACTTAATGTGTCCCTTCAAGGTGAAGGTAACGTTTTAACAAGGCGTGAGAAAGTAACTGCTTTTCAAAAGAAACTCATGCTATGAAGAGAGCATTTTGAAAATGGCTTTTTGGAAATGTTTCCATCATTATGTGACTTTTTTGCTGAAAATGATGCGTGTCACCTATAAAAACGCTCGTATCCGTACACTTTAAAAAAATTGGAAGCAGAATTTCCTAACCTGTTTAGAAATCTTCCAAATGAAGAGTTTCAGTGGGTTTTGAATCCATTTGTTAAAAAACATAAAAATGCAACACCTTCCGATTAGTTTGCAAGAACAACTGATTGACATCATGGAAGATGGAAATTTACTAGCCATATTTCAAGAAGAACCTTTGCATAATTAGTGGATGGAGTGATAAATGAGTATCATGATTTAATAAGCACAGCCAATGATGCACTTCTTCCATTTAGATCTACTTATCTTTGTATCTTTCTCTCTAAATAGTCTTCAATTAAACAATGAGTTTCAATCCACGCTTTGGTTCTTTCTTGATCTTTAGCACTAAAATGCTGTTTCAGGCAGCAAATCTATTTCTACAGCACAGTGAACTCCGGATACTTCATTTTCAGCCCTGATGTGTGACACAACAGCATTCACATCAGTCACTGTGTATCTATCCATCTTCCACATTCAGTTAGTGAGGTTGGATATAGCAACAGCCAGAAATTCCACACAGTGTGCAGAAGCAAGCATCTTTGATGGAGGCCAGGAAGGAGACATTTGGCTGCAATTATTCCTTTGAGTTATGGATCAAATTATCATCTCTTGATTTCTGGCCTGCCAATCTCCTTACATCTGAATTATATTGAGGGAAATTTTAAAATGATAGAGATCCCTGGAAGCATCAAGTCTTTAATGCTGTCTGAGAAAAACTTAACTCCTTAAATAATACTTAGCACCTAAAGGACTAGACTGGCACTTCAATAGCAACATAATGCACTGCCACATAAGGGAACATGGCCTTTGCCAACAGTCCGCCTGAAGTTTTGTAACTTGCATAGCTGTACAAAGACTATGTTTTATAGAACGAGATGGTGTGAGAATGTAATATCTGGGGTTCCTATTAACAATTGACTCCATGGATACTTCCTGATATACTTGCATGTTTATGCATATGTGAGAGTACCTGTGTCGCTTCACTTTGGAGAACAGATCAACCTGCTCCCACCAGCGCAGAAAGACAGGGACAGCGGTTTCCCTTCAACATTTATTTAAGTGTGCTCCTGTGGCTGTATCAATATAAAGGACTGATTTTGATAGGTCCTCCAGCAATTCCCACATTGGATACTTGCCAAAAGGCCAATTACCTACACTGATGTTTTAGTAATTATTCCATCAATGCTAACAACAAGGGAAGTACTAATACAGATAGATTGCTGGCATTTGAACCACTGTCATCTAGGTGTGCTTTGAGAACTGTTCAAAAGTTTTAGTAGCAGAGACACAGCTAACTGAGCCCTTGACATAATCCTCAGCAAACTCAACTAAAGGAAAACAGCACCATCAATCTCCTGTCTTACTATTTTGTTAAATACCTGTACTTGCCCTAGCTAATACTATAACATGTGAGTACAAGAAGCGAGGAGACATAAAAAAAAAAATGCTCAAGGATTAGCATGACAAGCAGTGATCATCAGTTTTGCACTGTCTAAATCCATCAAACCATCTACGAATCCTCCTCTGGATGGACAGTGTTCCACTGTACCACTCAGCAGGGATTTCTGCATTTTGTTTGTCATGTGAGGATGCTGTTCTCTGTTTAGATTCTTTCCTTTTCCCAGATGAACAATGTGAGTAAATGAAGCCTTTCCCTCCCACAATAATAATCCAACATTTGAATCACAGAAGGATAACACCTTCAGCAAAACAAAAGTGTTAAAAAGGCTAGAGAAGATATACTACTTATCATCATAATGTCCTTACCATGAAGAGATCAAACTCCTCTTCACGTCGAGCAATCATCTGATTCAGAGTCTCATCATCAGGAACTTCATCTTCTTCCTATTTAAATAGAAAAAGGCATTAGAAAAATACAAAGCAATGTCCAAAGAGAGGCAACCATTTGCATTGAGCCACTGTTGCACTGATATCTCTCTCTCTCAAAAGGTGTGTGAAACGCTCAAATGAAAACTAAAAATTTGAAAGTGCCTAGCTGTTCATTGATTCAGAAGTAACACAAAATAGACTTAATCAAAGAGACAATTAGGACTTTTATCACTTTCATATATTGAGAATGAGGAAGTGAGCAAACATGCAACCAGGAAATTTTGGTTTGTGGTTTTTTCAGGGTCACAAGCACAGTTAGTTGTCAGCTTGTTTTTCAGTTAAAACATACACATTTCCCTTCTGCTGCTCTACAGCACTCCCCCAGTAATAGCATTCTACACTATGAGGTCTTTACTGTCAAAGCAGAAGGAAGGAAAACAATCCTGGGGAAAAAAAAAATTCATAGAAACAAAGCCTGCCCAATCCATATTTCTGTAGACCACTGTCCACTCACAAAGTAAGTGAGATGTGAATCATAGACTCATAGAACCATAGAATATCTCAAGTTGGAAGGGACCCATAAGGATCATCGAGTCCAACTCCCTGCTCCTCGCAGGACTACCTAACACTAAACCATATGACTAAGAGTGTTGTCCAGACGCTCCTTGAACTCGGACAGGCTCGGTGCCATGACCACTTCCCTGGGGAGCCTGTTCCAGTGACCGACCACCCTCTCAGTGAAGAACCTTTTCCTAAGGTCCAATCCGAACTTCCCCTGATGCAGCTTCATTCCATTTCCTCGTGTCCTATCGCTGGTCACCAGAGAGGGGAGATCAGCACCTCCCCCTCCACTGCCCCCCTTGAGGAAAGTTGTAGACTGCGATGAGGTCACCCCTCAGCCTTCTCTTCTCTAAGCTGAACCAACCAAGTGACCTCAGCCGCTCCTTGTAAGTCTTGCCCTCGAGACCTTTCACCATCTTGGTCGCCCTCCTCTGGACACACTCTAATAGTTTGATGTCCTCCTTATATTGAGGCGCCCAAAACTGCATACAGTACTCAAGGTGGGGCCGCACCAGTGCAGTGTAGAGTGGGACAATCATCTCCCTCGACCAGCTTGCTATGCTGTGCTTGATGCACCCCAGGACGCGGTTGGCCCTTTTGGCTGCCAGGGCACATTGTTGACTCATATTCAACTTGCCATCCACCCAAACCCCCAGATCTCTTTCTGCGGGGCTGCTCTCCAGCCTCTCGTCCCCCAGTTTGTATGTATAACCAGGATTGCCCCGTCCCAGGTGCAGAATCCGGCACTCACTCTTGTTAAATTTCATACAGCTGGTGATTGCCCAGCTCTCTAGTCTAGCCAGATCTCTCTGTAAGGCCTCTCTACCCTCGAGGGAGTCCACAGCTCCTCCTAGTTTAGTATCATCGGCAAACTTACTTAATGTACATTCGACTCCTGCTTCCAGATCATTTATAAAAAAGTTAAAGAGCACTGACCCTAAAACTGAGCCCTGGGGAACCCCACTGGTGACTGGCTGCCAGCCTGATGTAACCCCATTTACTATAACTCTTTGAGCCCGACCCGTCAGCCAATTGTTCACCCAATGTATTATGGACTTGTCTAGCTGTGTGCTGGACGTTTTGTCCAGAAGGATACTGTGAGAGACAGTATCAAAAGCTTTGCTAAAATCCAAAAAACCCACATCTACTGGCTTCCCTTGGTCAACTAGATGGGTGACCTTGTCATAAAAGGAAATTAAGTAAGTTAGTTAAGCAGGACTTTCCCCTCGTGAACCTGTGCTGGCTATGACCAATGACTGCATTGTCTCTCAAGTGTTTTTCAGTAACTCCCAGAATAACCTTCTCCATAATTTTACCAGGCACTGAAGTGAGACTGGCAGGCCTGTAATTGCCAGGGTCTTCCTTCTTTCCCTTCTTGAAAATTGGGACAACATTTGCCAGCTTCCAGTCAGCTGGGACCTCCCCAGACTCCCAAGACCATTGAAAAATAATGGAGAGAGGTCCCGTGATAACATCGGCCAGCTCTTTCAGTACCCTGGGATGAATCCCATCAGGCCCTGTAGACTTATGTGCATCCATCTGGAGCAGCAAGTCTCAAACAACTTCAGAGTCGGCTGGGGGTTTATCATCCCCCCAGTCACGGTCTTCCAACACAGGGCTCTGGGGCTCCCAGGGCCCATCATCGGTGTTGAAGACAGAGGCGAAGAAGGCATTAAACGTCTCTGCTTTGTCTATGTCCCTATTTGTGAAGTGACTGACCCCATCAAGCAATGGACCAATGTTATCTCTGATCCTCCTTTTGCTGTCAACATATTTTAAAAAGCCCTTTTTGTTGTCCTTCACAGTGCTGGCCAGCTTGAACTCTAATCGAGCTTTGGCCGCGCGAATTTTCTCCCTACAGTGGCGAACAGCATCTCTGTAGTCCTCCCATGTCACCTGTCTTTGCTTCCAATGTCCATACACTTTCCTTTTCTGCCTAAGTTCTAGAAGATCCCTGCTCAGCCAAGCTGGCCTTCTGCCCCGCTTGCTTGACTTCTGACACTTTGGAATTGCCTGCTCCTGCGCTCTTAAGAGATGGCTCTTAAAAAGTGACCAGCATTCATGGACCCCAATACCTTCAAAAGCAGATTCCCAGGGGACCTTACTAACTAGCTCCTTCAGCAGCCCGAAGTCTGCTCTCCCCATATCCAGGGTCAAAGTTTTGCTGGCAGTTTTTCTCCTATCGCCAACAATTTGAAACTCAACTACATCGTGTTCACTGTGACCAAGACAGCCACCAATCACCACTTTGCCCACGAGTACCCCTCTGTTTACAAACAACAAATCTAGGAAGGCACCTTTCCTAGTCGGCTCCCTTAGTACCTGCACCAAGAAGTTATCTTCAACGTGCTTCAGGAATTTCCTGGACCTGTTTGTGTCCGCTGTATGATATTCCCAGTTGACGTCTGGGAAGTTAAAATCACCCATAAGGACAAGGGCAGCTGATCTAGAGATATCCCTTAATTCCTTGTAGAATAATTCATCGATGTCATTGTCCTGGCTGGGTGGTCGATAGAAGACTCCCACAACAACATCCGCTTTATTTGTTTTCCCCTTCATCCTTACCCAGAGGCTCTCAACCGTGTCATTGCCAACTGCAAGCGCCATACAATCCAACCCCTCCCTTACATACAGCGCCACCCCCCCACCTTGCCTGCCCTGCCTATCCCTACTGAAGAGCCTATAACCATCCATCACAGCACCCCAGTCACAGGACTCATCCCACCAGGTTTCGCTTATGCCAATGATGTCGTAGCTCTGGGACTGGGCCAAAGCTTCTAGCTCCTCTTGTTTATTCCTCATGCTGCGTGCATTAGTATAGAGACATTTCAAATGTGCTCCAGTGTACTCAGCACATCATGGAGCAGACCGAAGGACCTCGCTAGCACACTGTCCCGCAAGCATTGGTGTGCCATCCCATGGCTTATCACTAGCGAGCCTGGTTTTATCCCTTTCCCCTTCAAATCTAGTTTAAAGCTCTTTCAATGAGCCCTGCTAACTCTTGTGCAAAGATCCTTTTCCCCCTTTGAGAAAGGTGTACCCCATCTGTCGCCAGCAGGCCTGGTGTCGTGTAGACCGACCCACGATCAAAAACCCCAAAATTCTGCCAGTGACACCAGTCACGGAGCCAGGTATTGATCAGCTGGGTCTTCCTGTTTCTTCCCCCATCATTCCCTGCAACTGGAAGGATAGAGGAAAACACTATTTGTGCTCCTGATCCCTTAACCAGTTGTCTCAAGGCCCTGAAGTCTCTTTTGATCGCCCTTGGACTTCTTATTGCAACTTCGTTGCTGCCTACATGAAAAAGCAATAATGGATAATAATCCGAGGACCGTACCAGGGTAGGAAGTTTTCTCGTAACGTCTTTAACCCGGGCCCCAGGGAGGCAGCAGACTTCCCTAAGAAGTGGGTCTGGTGAAGATCCATCTTTTTGACAAAAAGTTATTTCATAAAATCAAAAACATTCATTGGCAAAATAAACCAAAACTCTAGGATTCAACTGAAAGCATAAATGTTGAAGAGCTATGGTGCCCATTTTTAACATGATCAGGCTCCATAATGCTCAGTTCCTCTCTCCAAATACAGCAACTATTTTGAAAGTACATGGCATTTTAAATTTCATAACAGGACAGGTAAATCAAAGCTACAAACTTTAGTTTGGTTCCCACATAAAAACCTTAAAACATTTACTGAATCTGTGTTACAGTATATTGCAAACATACAGTTAAGGGTTTGACATGACAATAAATGCTTCGTACTCACTAAAATGGAGGTGGAGTAGAATGTAGTATATAGTACCTCAAAATTAACTTTCTACAGTCTTTTATTTTCAAAATAATCAAAAGAAGCCTGCATCTATATCTATACATCCCATTTTCCCTCCATTGGTAAGATTTCTACACTTCAGGAAAAAAGTATGATTACCACTTCAGCTCTCACTAAATACTCATGTAATTTGTAATTCAAACATGAAATAAGTAAAGCAGTTGGAAGAGTGATAGTGTTTTGACACAGTGTTCTGGTGGCATAAGCTCTGGAACTGTTGGTTCCCCTCCCCATCAATATTTCATACATTCAATATTTGGAAAAAGCTAGCTGTTCTTTTTTTTAAAAAAACTCATTACATATTTTGTGGGTGTGCATATACTTGAACGTGTGTGTGTATGGGAAGAAATGAAAATAAGAAGTGGAGGGGAATAGAAGAAATTTGAGAGTTAAAAAAAAAAAACCACCAACCCTAACAACAATGAAAAAATCACATGCATAAAAAGCCTTCATTAAGTAAACTGTTAAAAGCTGCCCCAAAAATCCTGCAAAAGAATACAAGAAGTCCAAAATATTTGGATTCTGAACTAGTGAAACTCTCTCTCTTCCTCTCAATGTGTGTGCATTTACTATCATCTTGAATTACTCAATAATATTTTTTCCTTCAATTTTATCATATTTTTCTCTAAACCCAGAAATGTGCAGAGCTAGAAGAGAAAGCATGTGTAATTTTTAATGTAGTCTAGTAAAAAATGCAAGTGAAAATTGTGAGAAGTATACAACAAATAATACTGATGCAACATATCACACATTAAGCTAAGTTTTAACTGATGACATCTTCAGTACCCTCTTTGGGAGCATTCCTAGAATGCATTTTCAGAGAGGTTCCAATCCTACAAAAAGGCATGTTTGTAACTGAATCATAGGGAGCAGCAACACTGCTTTTAATATATGTCACACTGGAAAGAATTGTATGAACATGTGAAGTAATAGTATAAATCAAACCTGTATCACAGTGAATATAAAAAATGTATTAGCTTTATTATTTCACAGTTTTAACTGCTTTCAATACAATAGATTTAATGACTACTGAAGGAATTTCTTTTAATATGGAAAGATTCTGGCAGATATTCACAAAGGTTTTGCTTAAATTTTATTAAAAATAGTTAAGATAAGTATTTTGAAAGCCTAAAATAAAGAATTACAGATGACAAAACCTTTCAATAACCTAAGACAACTCATTAAGCCACAGAAATTATATCAGGATCTGACAGTTATTCTGTTTAAGCTGAGGTGTGTTATGCATGCAAAAATACTGTTATCTTAATTAAGATAGTTAATCGTTTTGTTGAATTGTTTAGAGGTGATATGAAAATTAGACTCCTTTAAGGAATCACAGAATCACAGAATAGTTGAGGTTGGAAGGGACCTCTGGAGACTGTCTAGTCCAACACCCCCCCACACCCCCCCAAACAGGGTCAACTAGAGCAGGTTCCTCAGGGCCATGTCCAGTTGGGTTTTTAATATCTCCAAGGACAGAGACTCCACAACCTCTTTGGGCAACCTGTTCTAGTGTTTGACCACCCTCACAGTAAAAAAGAGGGTTTTTTTCTTATGTTTAAATGGAATTTCCTGTATTTTAGCTTGTGCCCATTGCCTGTTGTGCTGTCACTGAGAAGAGTCTGGCTCCATTTTCTTTACTTCCTCCCATCAGGTATTTAGACACATTGATAAGATCCCCCCCTGAGCCTTCTCTTCTCCAGGCTAAACAATCCCAGCTCTCTCAGCCTCTTCCTTATGTCAGATGCTCCAATTCCTTAATTATCTTAGTGGCCCTTTATTGGACTCACTCTAGTATGTCCATTTCTTTCTTGTAGATGGAAGCCCAGAACTGGACACAATACTCCAGATGTGGTCTCATCAGTGCTGAGTAGATACTCTGATGCCTCCCTTGACAGAGCTTGTTCCTCCTCAATTGTTCCCAGGGTACTATACCTGTTCTGTAATTGCAGATCTGCAGGCAGAGAAGGAGTCTTCCTTCTGTTGCCAGAAGTCACAAGCTTCAGGTCTTCCCTGACATGGGAGTCTCCATCTACTGGTCATAGGATCACATGATAATTTGGGTTGGAAGGGTCCTCAGTAGGTCATCTAGTCCAATTGTTACCAAAGACTTAGACAATTTGATGAAGGGCCCCTTTGTGTAAACTTTGTACAGATAGAGCAAGCAGGCTTGCATACCAGAGATGAGCAAGTCTGCACACCAAGGACAAGTAGGCCTACATACCAAAGATTAGCAAGTAACAATACGTGATAAAAGGGCAAGATGTTCCTCAATATCGGTATTGTACCCCCTGGCTCTGCTGACTGAATTACAAAATGAGCCAAACCCGGAGAAGTCCTTCGTAACTAGGGGAAAGGTAAAAGCGGCAGGGGGAAGCACGACCACTGACTCAATTCAAGACCGAAGAAACTTGCCCCCCCCACACCCGTAAGGAGCATGCGTGCTAATCTACATCGCAAGCGGAGTTAATTTAAATACGACTGACCAGTACTGAATGAAATGTTTATCACTAGCCAATAAGTATACACTTAGGCATGTTTTTACTAATTGTTACTAATTAGATAACTGGATATAAACCCTGTAATTTTTGTATGCGGCATGCACGTTAGGTGGAGTGATCCCCCGTGCATCCAGCGCTGTGATAAAGAGAATGCCTGCTTCTTAATGCTACATTGGTGTTAAGAGGTTTATTCCCGATTTCGGTGACACAACCTCCTCCTCAAAGCAGGGCCAGCTACGAGATTGGACCAGGTTGCTCTGGGCTTTATGCTCCTCTGAGCACGGCCTCCAAATGTACCTCCTTTGCATCATTTGCAAGCTTTTGCCTCTGCAGGGTCTCTGAAGACCATCTCCTGCCCATCCTCCCCCAAGCTACACAGCTGTATTGGGAGCCTTGCGGAACACGTTGTATTCAAGGAGTTAGGGATCTTGAACAGGCTGTCTGCTCTATTGGGGCTCATACTTAGGGCTTGAGAAGCCTGTACGTTATTAATATAATCTGTAACTTACAATATATCTTTGGTAAAGGTAAACTGTATGTGAATCAAGGGGTGGAATGTAGAGATCCTGACCGAGAAACCGTTGCACATTGAGGAGTTAGTGATCCACATAACAGTTAATGGGAGTAGGCCCAGGCCTGTGCTGCGCTGCATGTACAGCTTGGCTTTCAGGCCTGTGTTGTGCCGCACAAATCCCTTGGCCACAGGATAAACTCAGCCAGCTCATTGTCACAGAGGAGCCTGCAGGCAGCTCCCACTTGGTACCAGCGACTACGCCACCTGCGTGTCCTTGCCCTTATCTAAAAGTGCAGCAAGAAGTTCTCATGAGAATATCCTTTAGGAATAGAGTTGTTTTCTTGTAAGGAAATCATATAATAGCTTGCAGTCTCAAGCAGTCCCAAGCTGCACTCAAACTGCACTCTCGCCTACCAGTTATATAGCTGCTTCCCAAGCATCAACTGAAACATCTTCTCTTTGATTGTTTTTAACTGCCTTACCTCATTTTCTTCCTCATGTTCTAATATAGCCTGTAGAAAAGCCCTCCGCTCATGGCTTGAAGATTTCTGATCAAACATTCCAGCCTGAATAACTTTTTGATCTACATTCAGTTTATACTTTGCAGCAGCGAGTATCTTCTCTTCCACACTGTTCACAGTGCACAGTCGCAGGACTCGAACCTCGTTCTGCTGACCAATTCGATGAGCTCGGTCTTGGGCCTGCAAGTCCTATTAGGCAAGGAATATGGAATGATGCATAACATAACTGTGCTACACAAATCACTCCCTGCTTAAAGGGCACTGTAATGTTGGGTTTTATTAGCATAACAAAAAGAAGTGCTCAAGCTACAGCCCACCACAATTCATCTAGCTCATTCCTGATTATCCTCCTTCTTGGGAGTTCATCAGTCCCAGACAGGCAAACTGGAGGGAAAAAAATATGCGCGTGCTCTGTACAATGTGAATGCAGTAAGTCAAACACTTCTTGAAAGCATGTGCAGTAAGTGACCAAGATAGGCCACAGTATGTAATTCTTCTCTGCCACTCAGAGTTCATGGCCTTTCAGGCCAGAAAGGAACCCTGAAGTAAAGCAACTCTCTAGTCCAGGTACAAGAACAGAAGCAACGATATAACTAGGCATATATTATAAAGTCCAGATATAAATCTGTGTATCTAAAGCAAACCACTATTTCTGAATATCTTAAATGCATTAGTAATTTTATGTATTGGATCTGGCTAGAATGGAGTTAACTTTCTTCATATCAGTCTGTTGGGGGCTTGTCCGGGATGGTGCTGTGATATGGATTTGACACCAAAAGAGCACTGATAACGCAGCAATGCTTTGGCTATTGCTGAACAGTGCTTGCACAGCGTCAAGGCCTTCTCTGTTTCTCACTCTGTCCCCCCAGGGAGTAGGCTGGGGGTGCACAAGAAGTTGGGAGGGGACACAGCCAGGACAGCTGACCTGAATTGGCCAAAGGGATATTCCATGCCATATAACGTCATGTTCAGCAATAAAAACTGGGCAGAGTGTGGGGGGGCGTGTATATGTGTGTTGGCTTCCAAGGTAGAATAGAATAGAACAGAACAGAATCAAATAGAATACTTCAGTTGGAAGGGACCTACAACGATCATCTAGTCCAACTGCCTGACCACTTCAGGGCTGACCAAAGGTTAAAGCATGTTATCAAGGGCATTGTCCAAATGCCTCTTAAACACTAACAGGCTTGGGGCATCGACCACCTCTCTAGGAAGCCTCTTCCAGTGTTTGACCACCCTCTCGGTAAAGAAATGTTTCCTAATATCAAGTCTAAACCTCCCCTGGCGCAGCTTTGAGCCATTCCCATGCGTCCTGTCACTGGATACCAGGGAGAAGAGCTCAGCACCTCCCTCTCCACTTCCCCTCCTCAGGAAGCTGCAGAGAGCAATGAGGTCGCCCCTCAGCCTCCTTCTCTCCAAACTAGACAAACCCAGAGTCCTCAGCCGCTCCTCATAGGACATGCCTTCCAGCCCCTTCACCAGCTTTGGTGCCCTCCTCTGGATGCATTCCAGGACCTTCACATCCTTCTTAAATTGTGGGGCCCAGAACTGCACACAGTACTCAAGGTGAGGCCACACCAACGCTAAATACAGCGGGATAACCACCTCTTTTGACTGGCTGGTTATGCTGTGTTTGATGCACCCCAGGATGCGGTTTGCCCTCTTGGCTGCCAGGGCACACTGCTGACTCCTATTGAGCCTGCTGTCGACCAGCACCCCCAGATCCCTTTCTGCAGGGCTGCTCTCCAGCCACTCCCCTCCCAATCTATACTTGTGCCTGGCATTATTCCATCCCAGGTGCAGAATCTGGCATTTGTTCTTGCCATTGATGATTGCCCAATGCTCCAATCTATCTAGATACCTCTGCAAGGCCTCTCGTTCCTCGAGAGAGTCAACTGCACCTCCTGCTTTAGTATCCTCAGCAAACTTGCTAAGGGTGCATTCAACTCCTGCATCCAGATCATTGATAAAAATATTGAACAGAACTGGCCCTAGAATTGAGCCCTGAGGAACACCGCTGGTGACCGGTTGCCAGCCAGATGTAGCCCCATTCACTACAACCCTTTGAGCCCTGCCTGCCGTTCAGCCAGTTCTTCACCCAGGGCACCGTGTACCTGCTCATCCCACAGTTGGACAACTTGTCCAGAAGGATGCTGTGAGGGACTGTATCAAAAGCCTTACTGAAATCCAGAAAAACTACATCCACTGCCTTCCCTTCATCCACTAGGCAGGTGACCTTATCATAGAAGGATATCAATTTAGTTAGGCAGGACTTTCCCTTTGTGAACCCATGCTGACCGTGCCTGATGATTGCATTGTCCTTTAAATGCCTTTCAGTAGCATCCAGTATGATCTTCTCCATAGTTTTTCCAGGTACTGAGGTTAGACGAAAAAGGTCTGTAGTTTCCTGGGTCTTCCCTCACGCCCTTCTTGTAAATTGGAATAATGTTGGCTAGCTTCCAGTCAGCAGGGACCTCCCCAGACTCCCAAGACCTTTGGTAGATGATCGAGAGGGGTCCTGCTGTAACATCCGCTAGCTCCTTCAGTACTCTGGGGTGAATCCCGTCAGGCGCCATGGACTTATGAACATTCAGCTGATACAGCTGGTCCCTTACAATTTCAGTGTCCACAAATGGAAAGGCACTGTTTCTGCAGTCGTGGTCCTCCAACTCATAGAACCGGGCAGCCCAAGGTCTATCATTGATATTAAAGACTGAGGCAAAAAAAAAGCATTGAATGCCTCCGCTTTTTCAAGTATCGGTCCAATGTTTTCCTTGGATCTCCTCTTACTATTAACATACATAAAAAAGCCTTTCTTGTTGTCTGACACAACACTGGCCAGTTTCAACTCTAATTGAGCTTTAGCCTTTCATGTCTTCTCCCTGCATATATGAACCACGGCTCTGTAATCTTCCTGCAAAGCCTGACCTCACTTCCAGAGATCATACAGCTTCTTTTTCTGCCTGCGTTCCAAGAGGAGTTCCCTGTTCAGCCAAGCTGGTCTTCTGCCCTGCTTGCTTGACTTGTGACACCATGGGATTGCCTGCTCCTGTGCTTCTAAAAGGTGGTTCTTAAAGACTGACCAGCACTCATGGACCCCTAAGGCCTCAAAAGCAGATTCCCAGGGGACACTGCTAAGTAGCTCCCTGAGTAGCTTAAAGTTTGCTCTCCTGAAGTCCAGGGTCGCAACTCTGCTGGCCTTTTTTCTCATTACACTGAAAATTTTAAACCCAACCATTTCGTGACCACTGTGGCCAAGACAGCCACCTACCATCACATCTCCCACGAGTCCATCTCTAGTCACAAATAGCAAGTCTAGGAGGGCATCTTTCCTAGTTGGCTCACTGAGTACCTGTGACGAGAAAATTTCTTCCACAAACTTCAGGAATTTCCCAGGCTTGCTTGTCACAGCAGTATGATATTCCCAGTTGATGTCTGGGAAGTTGAAATCTCCCATAAGGACAAGGGCTACCGATCCAGAGATTTCTCCTAATTGCCTATAGAATAACTCATCAGTGCTTACATCCTGGCTGGGCGATCGGTAGTAGACACCCACTACGACATCATCTGCTTTGTTTTCCATCCCCCTAATCCTCACCCAGAGGCTCTCAACCACATCATCCCTAACTGTGAGGGCTGTACAATCAAACCTCTCCCTTACATACAGTGCAACTCCTCCACCTCACACCTGCCCTGCCTATCCCTCCTGAACAGCCTGTAGCCCTCCATCCCAGCACTCCAGTTGTGGGACTCATTCCACCAAGTCTCATTAATATCAATGACATCATGGCTCTGGGAACGGACCAACGCTTCCAGTTCATCCTGTTTGTTTCTCATACTGCGTGCATCGGTGTACAGGCATTTCAGATGTGCTCCTAAGCCCTCAGTGCTCTCTGGAGCAGAGTAAATGCTCCCATTAGCATTGCCACCCTCAGGGGATGCCATGCCAACCCTTGGCTTACTTTCATCTCTCCTGATAGTATCCCCTTCCCCCATTGATTCTAGTTTAAAGCCCTCTCAATCAGTCCTGCCAGCTTACGAGCAAAGATGTGTTTCCCCCATCGGGTCAGGTGGATCCCGTCAGGGCCCAGCATACCTTGTGTTTCAGAGACTCTTCCATGGTTATAAAAACCAAAGTTCTGGCAGAGGCACCAGTCCTGGAGCCAGGTATTGATGTCTTGGGCACGCTTGTTTCTTCCAATGTCTCTTTTATATCTTTCCTTCACTTATTAAACTGTCTTTATCTCAACCCAGGACTTTTCACCCTTTTGGCCTTCTGATTCTCTCCCCCATTCCGCTAAGGGGCTAGTAAGCAAGCAACTGTGTGGGTGCTTAGCTGCTGGCCGAGGTCAACCCACCACAACGTGGGGCACCAAAAAGGACTGTGGTGAGTTGACCCCGGACAACAGCCAAGCACCCACACAGCCACTTGCTCACTCCCCTCTCCCGCAGGATGGGGAGAAAATAGAAGGAAAGTGAGAAGAATGGTTGATCGAAATAAAGACAGTTTAATAGGTGAAGCAAAATCTGTGTGTGCAAGTAAAGCAAAAGAAGGAATTTATTTACTATTTCCTTTTGGCAGGCAGATGTCCAACCACTTCCTGGAAAGCAGGACCTCAGCACGCATAACAGTTGCTTGGGAAGACAAACGCCATGACCACAAACGTCCCCGCTTCCTCCTCCTTTCCTTGAGCTTTTATTGCTGAACACAATGTTATATGGTATGGAATATCCCTTTGGTCAGTCTGGGTCAGCTCTCCTGGCTGTGTCCCCTCCCAGCTTCTTGCCCACCCCCAGTCTACTCGTTGGTGGGGCAGAGTAGGAAAAATCAAAAGCCTCGTGGCTGTGCAAGCACTGTTTGGCAACAGCCAAAACACTGGTGCATGCATTATCAACACTGGTTTGGTCACAAATCCAAAATACAGCACCATATGGGCTGCTATGAAGAAAATTAACTCCATCCCAGCCAGACCCAGTATAGACTCTAGTCCAGGTACAAGAACAGAGGCAACAATATAGCTGGATATATATAATAAAATCTAGCTATAGAACTGTGTATCTGAAGCGAATCACTATTCCTGAGAATCTTAAATGCATTAGTAATCTTAGAAATTATTTCATCTGCTGCATGAGCTTTTAACTTTGAATGGAGAGCCATTTATTAGTGCCTTATGATTAAAGGGTGAACAAAGTTATACCAATGAAACAGAAAATGCAGACTGTAAGACTCTAACTTTGAGCATTCCCTGACACTCAGAAAAACTATATACACAGACACAGTATCACTTTACTGATTTAAAACAAAACACTACTTGATTGTAGCAGTTTGCCTTACCAATTCTTCTCAAAGCAGCATTTTGATATACTTTCATTTCACTGTCAATCTTCCCAAACTAAAACACAAAGCCTAAAAAAGCACAAACAATTATTTCCATATTACATGAAGATAATTAAATAAAAATAACCTGATGAGGATTCCAGTCACTATCAAAGATTATAACAGTGTCAGCAGCCTGGAGGTTCAAGCCCAGCCCTCCTGCCCTTGTACTCAGCAAGAAGATGAAGTACTGTGAGCCAGGTTCATTAAACTTCTTCAGCAGGGCAGCTCGATCCTCCGATTTTGTTGTACCTGAGAAGAAATTAAAAAAGAAATAAAAAGAAACCCTATGACAAAGATCTTCTACTGAAATAATTTAAAAGCAATCTTAGTTGTTTAAGGCACATGTGGAAGGGAAATTTTAGCTCACTTGTTCTTTGCCATCTCAGCTATATTTTCTATAATATAGACGCAAACACTAACCATGGATGTTTCAGCCAACTGTCTATAGCACTTGGGAGGAGGGTTCCCAAACTTTTATTTTAAGTAGGCTTGACATTTCAAAAGGGGACTTTGAAAAGATGCAACTATCTATTTGACAACATTTTATGACTGACAAGTTTCAATAGATGATATACACACGCAAAATGGAGCTTCAGTTTTGATTAAGGCCTTATGAGCACTCACAGAATCTAAGTATTTTAAAAACTATATGTGTACACAAACATAGATTTATTAACATTTCGCTATTGGCCTTAAAAATCAAGATTAATATCAAGGGAACAAAAATTCTTAAAAGATCCCATTCAAAACACAATGGTGTCGATAGGGGAGGGAGAGAAAGCAGAGAATTCAACCATGGTAAAAGGCCTACATAAAGCTCTAAGTAACAACTAAGCACTGTACACATTGGCAACAAGGTGAATTTCCTGTACTTTGACAATCAGTTTTTACTGATCAGCTTGGTCTGACCCTCTGCTTGTTTTATCTTTTTACATCTCTGCCTGTAGCTGAAGACAGACAGAAGTTTGATATTTTTATTCAGATGTCCATATGCATATAGTACAGAGGAGGAAGTTTTTCTACTACATAGTCAAATTGCTAATTGCTGAACCAGAAAAACACTCCCAAATTTATTTTCATTCAGCTTACCATCAAGACGTAAGTAAAGGAAATTTCGAAATGCAAAATAGTCCTCCATAATGGTCATGAGTGATGTCATTTGACAGAAAAGAAGCACACGATGGTTAGTGGCTCGTAACTTAGGTAAAATACGATCAAGTAGTTCAAATTTCCCTGAGGCCCGATAAAGCTCAGCTCTGTTTAAGAGGAAAAAACACAATAAATGCCATGACAAGCCTGCTTTTAGAAGAGCTTTTAATAATGCATTCTAATTACAATTGTGTCATATCATGATAATGGATAGATTCCTTTACTCAAAGGAAAACAAAACTGATAGCACTTTTCTCTCTTTAAAACTGTTTATGATGTTGATTAAAATAAGAAAAAAACCACATGAATTGCATCTATGTATTTATTTGTTAGGAAAGGGTTCCTCCCCCAAAATATAAGAATTCTGTGGACTCTCAAGCACATCAAATATCTTCCTTTATGAGCCCAGTATTTTTTTTTTTCATTATTTCTCAAAACAAGCATCATTTCTGAAGTACATAAGCATTTTATTGGTTTAGATGCTCTCCCACAGGATCTGCTTTCAGTCAGCATCTACTGGAGCCACAAGTTATATTCATCAAGTGTATGTTAGAATTGATTACTTTTCCACTCACTACTGTGCATGTGAAAACAAAGGAGTCCAGACCAGACTAGTTTATATACAGAAACAATGGGAAAAGTTTGATAGTGGACATATTGTTTTATTGTATACACTTATAACTGTCTTGAACTATCTTTATTTGCTCTGATTACTAATCTTCTGTCTTCTGTGCTATCAAGATGAGTTGCAAAACAGACTGAGCACTAGGTTTGTACACAAAGATGTTTAAGCCAAAAATCAGAAAGAGAATAACAAAGATGGCTAAATGAGTAGGACAACCATATAGTTTAGAAAATCAAATTACACATAACTCTAAATCTGTAGCCTTAAAATATAATTCATCATTAGGAACTGTATACTCAGTCCACAAGATACAAGGCCTTCTGAGATGTATACATATATAATTGCTATGCAAAAGGCCAAACTATTTGAGAGACAGATGGTCTCGTATACTAATAAAGAAAAAAAGGCATTGCTGACACTTAAACAGGAAGGGAGCCATGTGGAGGATACACACAACCTCCTCTATCCCTTGCTCAGAGTAAGACGGAAACCATTTCTAGCCAGTTGCACAGAAGTGTTGAGAACAAATTTAAATCTATTTAATTTTTTTATCTAAGCAATGGAAAAAGTGTTAACATAACTTTAATTTGGAATAAATTAAAAAGGAAGAGTAGAAGAGGGAGTGAGAGAAATGAAACCCCCTACTGAAATCCCTAAAGAGCCTCCACAATAAATTTCAAATAGTGTCTTTGTTGTTTAAAAAAAAAGGAAGGGAGGGAGGGAGGGAGGCAGGGAGGGACGCAGGTAAGCAGGCAGGAAGGATAGGCAGGAGGGAAGGCAGGCAGGCAGGCATTGGTTTGTCTGCATGAAGACAGGATTTATTATTCAGTATATTGACATGCAGTGTGATAATCATCTTTCCCTATTTTCCCGAGACAGACAGAGGGGCATAACACTTTTAATACCAGCATCTTTTGGTTCAGGTATGGATCCTGTGCCTCTCTGTCCTCCTATAAAAGGGCACAGAGGACAAAGGAATCAGGATTCTCCTTCAGGTCCCTCCCAAACTGAAGTCCATGCTAATGAAAAACTGATGAGAAGATGAGATATATCACAGGGCTGCTGTGGTTGCCTGCTGGGATTTGCCCCTGATCAGCAAATCATCTGGACATGAATAGTCTTCCGTGCTCTTAAATACCCTTCCATTACATCATGTCACTCTGAGAACTTTTTGATAGTGGGGAAAGTCCCTGGGTAGAGCATCCTGTTACCACCTAGGTTTCGTTGAGAATCTGAAATATCTTCTTCGACGAGGGAAGGGGAGATTCCTAATGTGAAAGTATGAATCCAACAGATGGAAATCTGTAAACAGTCTTGAGCTTGGAGACATGGAATGATGGAGTCAGGTGTTATAAATAATTTAGGATGATATATGCACTTGGATTTTAGGATAGGAAAACCACACTTCCTTCTTGTACAGAATGAGAAAAAATATCAAAACATTCTGTTAACCCTGAAATATCTTCTGTAACTTCTAAATGAGATCATTGCCATGTGCAGACTCTAATGATTGATCCTTGAAATGGACACAGTAGATGTGGAATGAGGCAGTATCTCTTGTCCTTCCACTGAGTGTCACTAAGAACAGTCTGGCTCCATCTTCTTTACTCCTCCTATGAGGTATTTAGACACTTTGATAAGATCTCCCCCATAGCCATCTCTTCTCCAAGCTAAACAGTCCCAGCTCTAAGCCTCTCCTCATATGACAGATGCTCTTGTGGAAGCAAAATAGTTAATGCCTCATAGGCCTTTGCAGGCCTCACTAGTTAAGAAACATTTGCAGCTAATGGTCTCACCAGTCAGCAAGATTTCATTAACAAAGGAGTGAATTATTCATAAAAGGATATACTGTCCAGAGCCTCCTTATCTGAAGAATTCCAGTCGCTGTTGTTATTTACCATATCCTGCTTATTTGACACAGTTTTGGTGAAGAATCTGGTTGTATAACCTAAAAGGTATATTTGTACAGGCAGTTTCTCACTGCTGCTCTGTGTTTTCTCCTATAGCTATAGTAATAAACTGCTTCTGTTCTGACCTGATCTAAAAAGTAATTCTGGTTATTCCACGACACTCCAAACCCTTAGTCATCTTTGTGGCCCTTTGCTGGACTCACTCCAGTATCCCCGTGTCTGTCTTGTACTGGGGAGCCCAGAACTGGATACATTACTTGAGATGCGGCCTCAGCAGTGCTGAGTAGAGAGGAAGGATTTCCCCCCTCGATCTGCTGGCAACGCTCTTCCTAACGCAGCCCAGGATGCTGTTGGCCTTCTTTGCCATGAGGGTGCATTGGTGGCTCATGGTCAGATTCTTGTCCACCAGGACCCTCAGGTCCTTTTCTGCAGAGCTGCTTTCCAGCTGGTCAGCCCCCAGCCTGCACTGGTGCATGGGCTTATTCCATACCAGGTGCAGGACATGGCATTTCCCTTTGTTGAACTGTCTATTTCTCCATCCTGTTGAGGTCCCTCTGAATGTCAGCACAACCACCTGGTGTATCAGCCACTCCTCCAAATTCTCTGTCATCTGCAGACTTGCTGAGAGTGCACTCTGTCCCAAGATCCAGGTCAGAAAAGAAGAGGTTAAACAGTATGGGCCCCAGTATTGACCCCTGGGGGACACCACTAGTGACTGGCCTCCAGCTGGACTTCATGCCTTTTGCTGTTGATATACCTGCAGAAGCCTTTCTTGTTGCCCCTCCCATCCCTTTCCAGATTCAAATCTAGATGGGCTTTGGCTTTCCTAACCGCATCCCTGTATGCTCGGACAGTGTCTCTATATTCCTCCTGGGTCACCTGTCCCTGCTTCCACTTCCTGTATGCTTCCTTTTTATGTTTGAATTTACTCAGGAGCTCCTTGTGCATCCATACTTCCTGCCACCTGTGCTTGACTTGCTGCATGTTGGGATCGACCATTCTTGAGCTGGGAGGAGGTGATCCCTGAATATCAACCAGCTCTCCTGGACCCCCTCTGCTTTCTAGGACTGTCTCCCATGGGATTCTTGCAAGCAGATCCCTGAAAAAGCCAAGGTCTGCTTTCCTGAAGTCTAGGGTTATGATCCTGCTATTTGCCTTGTTCCCTCCTCTCAGGATCCTGAACTCCACCATCTCATGGTCACTACAGTCAAGACTGCCCCAACCAGTCCTTCCTTGTTTGGAGGTATTCAGGTCCAGCAGAGTGCCTCCACTCATTGGCTCCTTGATCACTTGTGTCAGGAAGTGATCACCAAAACACTCCATAAACCTCCTGGATTGCTTATGCCCTACTGTCTTGTCCTTCCAGCAGATATCGGGGTGGTTAAAGTTCCCCATGACAACCAGGGCCTGCAAATATGAAGCTTCTTCCAGTTGTATGAAGAAGGCCTCATCTACTTCTTCCTGATCAGGTGGTCTATAGCAGATGCCCACCACAATGTCTGCCACCACAATCGGTCTGCCCTCTAATCCTAACCCATAAGCTCCTGACTGGCACATCATCCATCCCTAGGCAGAGCTCCATGCATCCCAGCTGCTGTCTCATATAAAGGACAGTTTCCCCTCCTTGCCTTCCCAGCCTGTCCTTCCTAAAGAGCTTGTATCCATCCATGGCAGCACTCCAGTTGTGTGAGCTATCCCAGCACATCTCCGTGATCCTAGTGAGATCGTAGCCCTGCAACTGCACACAGACCTCTAATTCTTCCTGTTTGTTCCCCATGCTGCACGCATTAGTGTACAGGCACTTCAGAGAGGCACGCAGTCATGTTGATTTCCCAGGAAAAGGGTGAGAGCTTCCCCCACAATACTGTCCTCCTGGCACTTCCTTATTTGTGTGCATACGCTTGGGGTGGGCTCCCTTGTGTCCTGTTTTGTTCATTTTGAGGTCTCTCCTGTCCACATCACCTTACACCCTCTGCTTACCAAGCCAGTCCACCACTTTCTCACTTGACTGTGGGTTGTCCTCTCCCTCCCCTGTCATTCCTAGTTTAAAGCTCTCCTCACCAGGTTGGCCAGCCTGTTGGCAAAGATGTTTTTGCCCCACTTGGTCAGGTGGATCCTGTCTTTCCCTATCAGTCCTTTATCCTCAGAGGGTCCTATGGTCATTAAAGCCAAATCTCTATCAGCAACACCAGCTGTGCTGCCAGTTGTTGATCCCCAGGATCCATCCACTCCTCAAGCCCTTCCCCTTCATCAATAGGATCAAGTAGAAAACCACCTGGGCCCCCATACCTTTGACCCTCATCCCCAGATTCATGTAGTCACTCTTGATATACTCAAGGTTTCCCCTGGCAGTATCATCGGTGCACACGTGGAAGAGCAGCAGAGGGTAATACTCTGAGGGCCAGACAAGCATCAACAGTCTCTCAGTTCCAGATCCGAGCCCCTGGCAAGCAACAAACCTCCCTAGAGAGCAGATGGGGGCTTCTGTCCCCCGCAGGAGGGAGTCATCCACTACTATCACTCGCCGCTTCCCCCTGATGCTGCTGCATGGTTCAGTCTCAGCTGGCTCCAATGTTTCCTCAGACAGAGCTTCCAGTCCCTCATCTGCTACCAGGGCACTGCACCTATTCTGTAGTTGCAGATCTGCAGGTGGAGCAGGAGCCTTCCTCCTGTTGCCAGAAGTCACAAGATTCTAGCCTTCGCCATCATGGGAGTCTCCATTTGCCACCCCAATGAGTACAGATTCTGGTTGCTCTTTCTGTGCAGGTGGGGGTTCAGGCTCTTGCTTCTGCAGGGTGTTGGAGAAGATCCTTTCCATCTCTTTTTTCATCATCCTTATTGCTGCGCATTGATATTGACATACTGGAGCAAGTCCAGAGGTGGGCCACCAAGATGCTCAGGGGACTGGAGCACATGACATAGAAGAAAAGGTTGAGAGAGCTGGATTGTTCAGTCTAGATAAGAGAAGGCTCAGAGAAACCTTATTGCTTGTCTACAACTGCCTAATGGGAGGATACAGTGAAGACTCTTCTCAGAGCTGCACAGTAATAGGACAAGAGGCAATGGATACAAGTTGGAACATGGGAAATTCTGATAAGATATTAGGAAAAATATTTTTTACCGTGAGGGTGGTCAAATACTAGAACTGGTTGCCCAGTGAGGCTGTATAATCTGCATCCTTGGAGGTGTTCAAGACTTGACTGGACAAGTCCTTGAGCAACCTGACCTGCTTTGCGCAGGGGTTAGACCAGGTGACCTCTGGAGTTCTCTTCCAACCTAAATTATTCTATGATTCTAACCTTTTTTAACATGGTCTTTATCCATGAAGTACGTCAAGAGAACCTGTAAGCAAATGAGCCAGGACTTGCTGCCAAGAGATCTTTAAAGTATAATAGTTCTTTATGGAAATTACTGACATGGCCTTTGAACAATTAAGAACTGGGTACAAGTATCACTGAAGTATCAGTTTAAGCATTTTATGTAAATATAATGTGTTGCTGGATTATAAGAATTGTGTTAAAGGTTACACAGAAAGTTTTTGAAAAGCACAATATTAGTAGTTTAGTAGTAAACTTAAAATTTTGTTATGACAAGGTTCATTTAAATTGCTGACAAAAAATTTGAGTGGACAGATGCCAATAATCTAATTGCAAGTGTAATAAGAAAACATACCCCCCATAAAACCAGAGGTAGATTAAGGCTAACTGGAAATCGTTCCTAGCCCATTACTGGAATGAGCCACAATAACAGAGGAATTTAAATGCTTTCCGTTAGAGAAAGTTTGCTAATATTTCCCTAATTTGAAAGGGAATAAAAAGAAAGAGGAGATAAATTAAAACTGAGAAATGGTACTGTAACAAATAATAATAAATCACAGATATGAAAACACCAGGGACCTCTGTAAGGAAGTTTTGATAATCATAGAATCATAGAACAGCCCAGGTTGGAAGGGACCTCGAAAGATCATCTGGTCCAACCTTTCATGGGAAAGGGAGCCTAGATGAGATTATCTAGCACCCTGTCCAATCGCATCTTGAAAACCTCCAGTGATGGGGACTCCACCACATCCCTGGGGAGGTTGTTCCAGTGAATGATTGTTCTTACTTGTCCTGGTTTCAGCTGGGACAGAGTTAACTCTCTTCTTAGTAGCTGGTACAGTGCTGTGTTTTGGATTTAGTGTGAGAATGATGTTGATAACACGCTGATGTTTTAGTTGTTGCTAAGTAGCGCTTATCCTAAGCCAAGGACTTTTCAGTTTCCCATGCTCTGCCAGCAAGCAGGCGTGCAAGAAGCTGGGAGGGAGCATGGCCAGGACAGCTGACCCAAACTAGCCAAAGGGATATTCCATACCATAGAACGTCATGCCCAGTATATAAACGGGGGGGAGTTGGCTGGGAGGGGTGGATCGCTGCTCGGGCATCGGTCAGCGGGTGGTGAGCAATTGCATTGTGCATCACTTGTCTTTTCTTGGGTTTTATTTCTCTTTTTTTTTATCTTCCTTTTCATTGCTATTATTATTATTATTATTATTTAGTAGTATATTTTACTTTAGTTATTAAACTGTTCTTATCTCAACCCACGAGTTTTACCTTTTTTTTTTTCCTCCTCCCCACCCCACTGGGAGGAGGGAGGGGGAAGTGGCTGCGTGGTGCTTAGTTGCTGGCTGGGGTTAAACCACGACATTACTGTAAAAAATTTCTTTCTTATGTTGAGATGAAACCTCTCCCATGCAACTTGTACCTGTTGCCCCTTGTCTTCTCCATGTGACATAATGTCTCATGCCATTGCAGTTGGGCAAAGGTGTCAATCTTGTCCCTAATTTAGCAAGGACTAGTGTACAGTTATCAATAAATAAACAAGAATCCTGCATGTGACCACCATAATTCTTCCTTATGTGATGGGAAAGAAAAAAGAAAAAAGACTCTTGTTACAACAGGAAAAAAAGCTTTCTGAAGAACCAGCAATCATTTCTACCATGTTCAGTCATTGTCCAAGGACTGGAAGTTTTGTGAAAGAAAGGATCCTATATCTTGGTATGATGTTAATGAAAATAATGGAAATCTGTCTTCAAAATTCTCCTAACCATTCTCTGCTTTAGCCGAATGCTTCTTTTCAAAGCACAAGACTACTTTAAATCAGATAAAAACTTTCTTGCTTTGACATTAGTCACTCAGCAGGGCTTCAGCATCAGTCAAGGACGAGACTGGAGTCCAGAAGATTCTAATTACCATCCAGCTATAAAAGCAACTTTAAACTGCCATTTTGGAGAGGAAACATCCCTTGTAGTAAGAAGCAGTCCCTTAGGCTGGGGGACTATGGGAAGAGTTTTAAGCTGATTAGGTTCCTTCTAAAGCATATTATTTCTATAGCTGATTAGATTTATCTTAGAAACTGCTTAGTTTTTGAGAACATATAGCTTTTGGAAACAAGATATGATACAATAGTTTCATTGCAGCATATATGAAGAAGATAAAGATTTACCCATTGATGACACCATTTGAGTAGCCTAAATGTTCAGCGAAGGATTCCTGCAGAATTATAAGCAATAAACAGAATATTAGACACAGTCTATACAGTGGCCAAAATTATGCATCCCTATATCAAGAAATTATATGAATGGGATTTGAGTCCCATTACACTCATACCCTTGGAATTTGCCTTGTGGCACAAGTACTCTAATGTTTTCCTGCTACTGCTTTATTTAAAATGCATGGCTTGTAGGAATAATTTCCCTCTGTATGCTTTTTACCAGATTACAAATACAGTAGAACCTAATTAATTTGCACTGATTACTGGGAGACCCATTTGCAAAATACTGAATTTCATGAGTTAATAAGCAAGTGAGCAAACAATAAAAAACACAATAATACACCACAGGAGATACTTGTTCATTTCTTTGTATATTGTAGCTACATTTTAGTTAGCTTTAGCTCAGTAATGAGAAATGCTACACAGTAAACAAATCTTTGCTGAAAAAAAGGAGGGGTATGGAGGGGGGGCAATTTTTGATAGATATTCTAAAGGATTAGCAGTATGCTAGATAAAAAGGTCATAAAAATATGACATTTTAAACTGATATCTCTATTTTAAAATAGGTAGTGGCAAGTTGATATGGAATATCTTAAACTCAGAAAACTATATTTTTTAAAGATAGCTCCTCAAAAAGAACAAATGCTGTAAAAGTGAATTTAAGACTGCAGATAAAAATCTGGTGACTGCTCCATTTCTTCACTTTATACAGAGGAATGGAATGAGTGTTTCTCAAATGTGTTCTTTCCAGCACAAGTGTTTTTGCCAAAGATGTTCCCTCCCGCACTAGCAGTTTTTGACTATGTTAGCCACCTGAATAAAAAAGGCCCCCAAAATCAAACATAACAGACTTACCTCAATATGTTGAAACATATACGGGTGATTGCATATCTTTCTCAATTGCATGATTGTGTTCATAAGAGTTTTTGCCCCACCTTTTCCCTAGGGAAGCAAACAACACAAATCACATTATGAAACCCATTTCCTAGCTTGTTAATGAAACTTTTGAAACTCAGTTTCAAAAGGAGACATAAAAATACTTCTACCCCAAAGCAGAACACCATATCACCATCAAATAAAAATATTTGAAGCTATGAAATAAGGTGCAGTTATCTGGCTGCTCAAATTAAAATATCATGAGGATGATCCAAAAAGACAAGGAGATCAAAGACTTCCAAGTAACCTGGAAAGCGTGCTACATCTCATATCATTATTTCTACTGCTTATTTATGAAACCATGTAAATTGTAAACAGTAAAATATTATCAGGTGTTCCACTAAGCTGGGATGGTTACAATCTAATTATCACTGATGAATACATTTGGTAACACCATATTAAGATTGACTAACACTTCTCACTTTAAGGTCCCATTTTGATTTGCTATAACTTTGTGAATCTGTTACCAGAGTTGGTACAATTTCCAAACTCACTATGTCACTCAGGTGAAATTATTTTAAAATATCTCAGCCAAAACAATTCAGACATTTCCAAAAGTGAGATTAGGAAAAATTACATCATGTGATCATTTTATATTCTGGTAAATTCATCTCTGGAAGGGAACTGACATTTGATTGGGGGTAGTCCACATGTCAAAGTCTACTGTTGATCCCTTGAAAGTCTATCTCAATTTGCTCCAAACTGCAGTTTGCATTTGTTTATGAAATGTTTACTAGAGCTTTGCATCCTAATGAATTCTCTCTAGTTTGAGCAGATAGCAAGCCAGAGCTGCAGAATGACAGTTTTCCCTAAAACCATAGTTATTGGATCTTCAAAGCCAAGAGTTCTCAACGACCACCACCTCCTTCTGCTGGCACCAGGAAGCATGAATAAGAGAACCTGATGAATTACTTACAGAAAAGAAAAAAGTTGGAGGATGGGGAAAAATTGGATCTATGAGTATGAGTTGAGATTGCAATGTTCTGGCCAAAGAGACTAGAAAGCTAGAGGACAGCAGAGGCAATTAGAACTGCTTAAGGCAAAGAGCTGGGCAGGGAAGCAAGGAAGAAAAAGCAGAGAGAAGATTCTGAACTAGTGAACAAGAGAAACCAGACAGAGAGGTAAGCAGAAGGCTGGGATGCAAAATGAAATTGGGGGGGTGGGGGGAAGTTAGAACAAGGAACAGGATGTAAGATAGGCAACATTGAGGTGGACATAAACCTGCTGAGGTGGACTGGGAACAGGGAATGAGGGCATAGAGATGGCTGACCTCTATTTAGTTGAGTAAGGTGACTGCACACAAATCTTGAGTCAGAGGAAGGGCAACAGGAATGGCTGTGCCAGGAAACTGGGCCTAGTTAGGCACAGAGAACTGAACTAGCAGAAGACGCTGGGATGAGGAAGAAAATAGACTGGACATGGACCAGTCAAAGTGGTTATGGTAAAAGGCATCACAGTCAGGTCAGGAATAGGGGGAGATGAGCAGGAGGGACAACATCCATTCAAGTACCCTCTCTCCAGATCTTAGAGCAAATTGAAGACTCCCCAGTCTCACTGCTCTTCTGTCATTAAATCCTCAACCACATCAAATGTTGCATTGTAAAAGGCAATCAGTTATTCAAGTAACTCAAATCTCTAGCATAGGTCTCTATAGTGCTTCTAAACTTCCAATCATTCTGATGACCTCCTTTGGATGTAAATGTGTCAAATGACATTTTCTAAGGCTTTGTCGTGGTTTAACCCCAGCCAGCAGCTAAGCACCATGCAGCCGCTCCCTCACTCCCCCCCCACGCTCCCAGTGGGATGGGGAGGAGAATCGGGAAAAAAGGTAAAACACATGGGTTGAGATAAGAACGGTTTAATAACTAAAGTAAAATATAATATTAACAATAATAATAATGAAATATTATAATAATAATTGTAATGAAAAGGAATATAACAAAAAAAGATAAGAGAAAAAAAAAGAAAAAAACCCCAGTGATGCACAATGCAATTGCTCACCACCCGCTGACCGATGCCCAAGCAGCGATCCACCCCTCCCGGCCAACTCCCCCCCGTTTATATACTGGGCATGACGTTCTATGGTATGGAATATCCCTTTGGCTAGTTCAGGTCAGCTGCCCCGGCTGTGCTCCCTCCCAGCTTCTTGCACACCTGCTTGCTGGCAGAGCATGGGAAACTGAAAAATCCTTAACTTAGGATAAGCGCTACTTAGCAACAACTAAAACATCAGAGTGTTATCAACATTATTCTCACACTAAATCCAAAACACAGCACTTCTTCTAAGAAGAAAATTAACTCTATCCCAGCTGAAACCAGGACAGGCTTAAAAAATGGTAGCTGAAAAATTACATTAAAAATAAAACAAAAGAAAGTAAACCGATGTTTGCAAAGTACTCAGAACCTATATAGAGATGACTGTCATAGAAGATCCTATGAGGAAAGGACTAACTTTTTTTTTAGAGCAGGGTTTGAATACTCAACAGTAAATAACACATAAGACCACACCAAACAGAGGTTAAAACAAAATAAGATATTGAACAAAAATATCATCCATTGTGACAATGAAATTGGCAGGAGGCAGGTGGAAAAATAGTATGCGATCATATTGCATCATGAAAACACATATAATGGGGCCAATATATGGGACTGGCGTACACACAAGCTGTTACACACCAGCTGCTCAGAACCACAGAATGGTTGTGGTTGGAAGGGACCTCTGGAGGTCATTTGGTCCAACCCCCTGCTCAAGCAGGGCTACCTAGAGCAGGTTGTCAAGGACTATGTACAAACAGCTTTTGAAGATCTCCAAGGAGGGAGACTCCACAACCTCTCTGGGAAACCTGTTCCAGTGCCCAGTCACCCTCACAGTAAAAAAGTGTTTCCTGATGTTCACGCAGAATCTCCTGTGTTTCAGTTTGTGCCCATTGCCTCTTGCCCTGTCACTGGGCACCACTGAAAAGAGCCTGGCTCCGTCATCTTTGCACCCTCCCTGCAGATATTTATACACATTGATAAGATCCCCCCTGAGCCTTCTCTTCTCTAGGCTGAACAGTCCCAGCTCTCTCAGCCTTTCTTCATAGGAGAGATGCTCCAGTCCCTTCATCATCTTTGTGACCCTTCACTGGACTCTCTCCAGTAGCTCTATCTCTCTCTTGTACTGAGGAGCCCAGAACTGGACACAGCACTCCAGGTGTGGCCTCACCAGTGCTGAGGAGAGGGGAAGGATCACCTCCCTCGACCTGCTGGCAACACTCCTATTAATGCAGCCCAGGATACCGTTGGCCCTCTTTGCCACAAGGGCACATCGCTGGCTCATGTTTGTTGCTCTGTGTTAAGTGCCTACATGATCTTACTCTGAGGAATCTCACGGTAAATCCAACCTACCTCACATCTATTGCAATGTAAAATATGTATTTACAGACAAGCTGATGCATGGCTACTTGTCTTCTCTACAATAACTTGACCATATGCCAAAGTCCTAAGATAGAAAAGTCAATATTTTTTTTGGCATATTCTAATGTATGACTACATGACTTTGAATCTTATTTTTCTTTTAACACCTTTTTGCATGAACAGATGTTATTTGTATGTATGAACAGAGACACTCATAACCTAGCTGGCCAAAACAAGATTTGTGCTTAATAATGGCTCTGAGAGAAAAGATGAACACCCGGTAGTAGTCAGTGCTGCCACAATCCCAATTAGTCAGGTTTTTTATTGGATTAAACTCAGCATATTTTTACCTTATGAATGGAGAGCACAAACTACTGTCTTTTAAAACACAAATATGTCTAATTGAAATTTCTTTCTTCAAAAATATCTGTGGTAAGAACCTACTTATTCTTTTTTTTTTTAAAAAGAAGTCATGTAGTTAACACATGATCATGATCTATTGTTCCATAAGTGTTCTAGTTTCCCCTTTGTACCTTCTTGTCTTTCTCAGAACCATCTGTGAGAAGGATTCCCTTGGCTTGCATGTGGCGGTACAGAATCTTCTGAAGAGCTGACATGTCACATTTGATTACATATTCAACCTAGTGTAAAAACACAATTAACAAATACAGTGTCAAGTTTTACCAAGATATAATCATTTCGGTATGATTTTAGTTCCAAGTCCTTGCCCTCCTAAACAAATAAAACAAAAACTATATTTCTTTGATCCTCATCATAACAGCACCTTTAAACAAGTTGCAATCCACTTGCAAGCATAATAATGACTATTTGAAAAGATTAACTGTGGGATTTATGATTACTACAAGACACATAGATTCTAAGGGCATGACTGTAGATTCAGTGCTGCTTTACCAAACATATAAAAAAGGAATTATTATTTCCTGTTTCTCTCTTCTTATAATTTTAACCAACTGTCAAAAGACTGAATGGCTAATAACCTGTGAAATTTATTATACCTGCAAAGCATCAGTCACAACTGGCACAACCTGGCACAAAATAAATAACATCACTTACAGTCCTAAGTAGCATTCTACTTACCAATGCGGGGATGGAAACATGCTATTTTGTTTCTCAATATCTACTAAAAAAAGGGGAACTAATGAAGTAGAGTATGAACACCAAATTCATTTTGACTTCTTGTTAAATATGATTAAAATAAGTTAGTTTCAGAATGTTTTGACTGCACACCACCCTTAAGTCCAGTAACACAAGAAAAGTTTTCATGTACCAATTTAACACACATTTTTTCGACTGCCAGGCTTGTATACTTCACTGCCTTTAATAACTAGGCTAAAATGAAAATAGTCACATAATGAAGCCAGAATAATGGTGACAAATAATGCAAGAAGTGATTAAAAGAAAAAAGAGCAAGATGCTTAATGTTTTATAAATAAACTTGTGGAAGTTAACAGTTATATTTAACACTTCATAGGCCTTTGGAGGCCTCACTAGTTAAGAAATACATGTCAGCATGACCTAACAGCCTCACCGAGTCAGCACAATTTAATTAACAAAGGAGTGAATTATTTGTAAAAAAGAGGTACTGTCTAGAGCTTCCTTATCTGACTGTTTGGAGCCTCCCTATATGAAGTAATCCACATGTTACTGCTCTTTGTCGCAATTTACTATAGTCCTGTTTCTCTGACATGGTTTGGTGAAGAACAAGTTGTATAACCCAAAGGTATATAAGCTCTGTAACTGCCCCATTGGGGCAGAGTTCATATCGGCAGAGTTCATATCAGCAGTGTCTGTCACTGCTGCTTTGTGTTCTCTCCTATAGCTATAGTAATAAATGGCTTCTGTTCTGACCTGATCAAAATTGTAATTCCAGTTATTCTGCAACAAACTAAATAAAGAGCATCTTTGCTAACAATTCAATTTCATTAACCTAGTGAGGAAAGCTTTCAACTAGGTACATCAGGGAAGGATTGTCATTACCTGAAGAAAAGCGAAGGCATGGGGGGCAGCAAAGAAGTGTCTGGGAGACAGCACGACTTGGGAGGTTCTTGTGCTCCCCCTATGAAAGCAGCACGATTGGGGGCCCATCTCAAGTGCCTGTACACAAACGCACGCAGCATGGGCAACAAACAGGAGGAATTATAAGTCCATGCACATTTGCAAAACTCTGATCTCATTGGGATTACAGAGATGTGGGAGATAGCTCACGATTGGAGTGCTGCCATGGATGGGTACAGGCTCTTCAGGAAAGACAGACTGAGAAGGTGAGGACAGGGGATTGTGCCCTATGCACAGGAGGGGCTCGAATGCACAGAGCTTTGCCTTGGAGCAGGTGACGTGCCAGTTGAGAGCTTATGAGTAAGGATCAGAGGACAAACCAGTGCAGGTGCTATTGTGGTAGGCATCTGCTACAGGCTTTCTGATCAACAAAAGGAAGCACGTGAAGCCTTCTTTACACAGCTCATGGGGGACATGCTCTGCTGGACTTGATAGTCATACACAAAGAAGAACTGCTCAAAGATGTGAAGGCTGAGGGCTGCACTGGCCGCAGCAGCCATGAGATTGTGGAGTTTAGGATCCTGAGAGAAGTGAGCAAGACAAATAGAATCACAGCCCTGCACTTCAGGAGAGCAGTTTTCAGCTTGTTCAGGTATCTCCTTGGCAGGATCTCATGGGAGACTGCTCTGGAGGGCAATGGGGCCAAGGAGAGGTGGATAATCTTCAAGGACAGCCTCCTCAGAGCAGAAGTTGTTTCTTATGACGTGGAAGAAGTCGAGCAAACATGGCAGAAGGCCAGCGTGGATGAACAGGGAACACATGACTGAGCTCAAATGCAAAAAGGAAGTACACAGAAGGTGGAGACAGACATGGGCTACCTGAAAGGAATATAGAGACATTGCCCAGGAGTGCAGGGATGAAGTTAGGAAAGCCTAAGCTCAGCTCAAGTTGGAACTAGAGAAGGATATGAAGGGCAACAAGAAGGGCTTCTATAGGTACACTGGCAGTAAAAGGAAGGCTAAGGAAAACAGAGGCCCACTGCTCAATGGGGCAAGGGACCTAGTGCCAAAGGACACAGGAATGACTGATGTACTCAGTGCCTTTTTTTGCTTCAGTTTTCACTGGTAAGGCTTGTCCTCAGGCCTCACAGGTCCCTGAGCCTAGTGGCAGAGTCTGGGGGAGTGAAGCATTACTCATAGTACAGGAAGATACAGTTAGAGACCACTTAAACCAGTTTGACATATACAAGTCCGTTGGACCAGATGGGATTCATCTAAGGCAGCAAAAGGAGTTGGCTGATGTCATTGCAAGGTCACTCTCTATCATCTTTGAAAGGTCGTGTTGATCGGGGGAGGTTCTGAATGCCTGGTAAAAGCAAATGTCACACCCATTTTCAAGAAGGGCAAGAAGGGGAATCCAGGGAACTACAGGCCAGTCAACCTCACCACCGTCTCTGGGAAGCTTATGGAACAAATCCTTCTCAAAGACATTTCCAAGTACATGAAGGACAAGAAGGTGACTGGCAACAGCCAGCATAGATTTATCAAGGGGAAATCATGCCTGACTGATTGCCCTCTATGATGAGATGACTGGCTGTGTAGACAAGGGGAGAGCAGTGGATCTTGTTTACCTTGATTTTAGTAAGGCCTTTGACGTGGTCTTCCATAGTATTCTTATAACCAAACTAGTGAGATATGGACTGGATAAGTGGACAATAAAGTGGGTGGAAATTTGGCTGGATTACCAGGCTCAAAGGGTACAAATCCAGTACCACTACTCAGTAGTAGTCCAACTTGCAACCAGTTATCAGTGGTGTCCCTTAAGGGTCAATACTTGGCCAATACTGTTTAATGTCTTTATGAATGACCTGGATGATGGGAGAGAGTGCACTCTCAGCAAGTTTGTGGATGACACCAAATTGGAGGGGAGGCAGTGCTCAATATGCTGTAGGTCAGAGGGACCTGGACAGGCTGGAGAAATGGGCTGACAGGAACCTCATGAAGTTTAACAAGGATAAATGCCAAGTCTTGCATCTGGGATGGAATAACCCTCGAATGGGGGGAATGGTCAATATGCTGGAGGCAGGGCTGCTATTCAAAGGAACTTCAACAGGCTGGAAAAATGGGCTGAGAGGAACCTCATGAAGTTCAACAAAGGGAAATGCCGAGTCCTGCACTGGAGATGGAATAATGCCAGTATACTCCTGGGGCCAACTGGCTAGGAAGCAGCTTTGCAGAGAAGGACCTTGGAGTCCTGGTGGACAAAAAGTTGAACATGAGCCAGCAATGTGCCCTTACAGCAAAGAAGACCAACAGCATCCTGGGCTTTATTAGCAAAAGTGCAGCCACCAGGTCAAGGAAAGCAACCCTTCCCCTCTATTGAGCACTGGTGAGGCCATATCTGGAGTGCTGTGTCCAGCTTTTGTCTCCCCACTACACAACAGACATGGACATACTCGAGCAAGCCCAGCAGAGGGCCACCAAATTGGACAGAGGGCTGGAGCACATGACATATGAAGAGAGTTTGAGGGAGCTGGACTTGTTCAGCCTGGAGAAGAGAAGGCTCTGGAGACCTTATTGCTTTCTTTAACTACCTAATGGGCCAGACTCTGCTTGGAAACATTCAGCACAAGGACAAGTGGCAATGGTCACAAGTTGGAAAGTGAGAAATTCTGATTAGATATAAAGAAAAAAATTCCCCATGAGGGTGGTCAAACACTATAACAGGAACCCAGAGAAGTTGTGGGATCTCCATCCTTGGAGATATTCAAAACTCAACTAGACAAGGTCCTGAGTGACCTGCTCTGAGCAGGAGGTTGTATTAGAGACCTCCAGAGGTCCTCTCCAACCTATATGATTTTATGACTAAAAAATCCATAGGTTATTTTCATTTCAGAAGGACAGGAGGATGAGCTCACAGGTAAGAAACATGAACATCCACTTAGCATCTTTATCAGGGGCCTGTCAGAGCAGCTAGAACTGTCACCAACAGACTTCTGTCAAAAAGTCTGATGCTTCAAGTCAGACATGCTTTGTTTTGAAAACGGGGACAGAAATGAAAGAAGTGCTCCACTAAGTAACAGTGCATATGCAACTTATAAATCCTTTTTCTCCCATGACTCTTAATTGTTCTATATCAAATACAGTGGCTCTAATTGGCAGAAATTTGAAATGCAATTTCAGTAATGAGATTTTCCTGGTAGAATGTCAGACAACATTTTCAGATCTATGTTTCAAGCTCAAATAAATGCTACATAGAAGGCTACTGTGAATATGACATTTGGGGGAACAGAAGGTCAAAATAGCAACAATCTTCATAACATTCTAAACATTTAGGTCTTTAACTAGAAGTCTTTTTTTAAATGCAGATAAAGAACTCTTCATTCATTCAATGTAAATACAACCTCACAACTCACATGTAACAATAACTTGATTTTTGTTATGGTTTTAACCCAGCAGGTTTAAGTATCAAATGTCCCCCCAACCTGCCTTCAATTTTCATTTTTGATTATGTTTTTGTGGGTTTGGGAGGAAGGGCGAAAGGGGAAGGAGGCTCAAAATCATAAAGGAGGGCAGGGGTGTGGGTAGAGTGAGATGCCTGGAAATTAAAATAGTGGTCTTTCAAATCAGTGTTGAATTTTACATTCTGAGATGCACAAACTGGTTAAGACACATATACAAGCCAAACAAAATACTTCACACAACTCAAGAGTCCTGAAAAGTTAACTAAAATTCTGCTAACTTTATGAATGTCACACAGTCCTTCAGGAGTTTCAGTGAAACAATTCAGCGAGCAAAGTTTCTTCTCAGTGCATAAGTGGCACAATCTGACCCTCAGGGTATGACTGGCTTTCATTAATGCCTTGAAACCAAATACTATGGAAACAAGCTGTATGTCTTATATAAACCTTGGGTGGCTACATACAGAATTAAAGCTGTAGGATTGAGGATTAAGACTGAGAATGCAGAAATCGGGATTCCTCAGTGGCCAGTATTTCTTCTTTGCAGAGTTAAAAACACAAACCACAACAACAACGGACACTTAATAAGTCCTCTTATCTAGGATGCATCTCAAAAAACAATATTTTATAGTGCTCAAAAAAAAAGTATAAAACCCCTTTCTATCGCAAACCTTTTCTGGCAGTTGAGACTCAACCTCTTTTTTCAGTCTCCTTAGCAAAAAGGGCCGGAGCACTTTGTGGAGACGACGGATGATCAGGATAGTCTCTTCCTCATTTAAGTCCACCTACAAAAGTTTATAAAGGTCACAACAAGGCAACTCAGTGTGTTATGTAATGTCTTTGTGATTAGGTAAAAGATTATTTCTCATTATAAATGTTTGCAGTAATTACTTGTTATGTTACAACTAAATTGACTCAGAGTCCAGAAAGAGACACTTTAATGAAGACTTTTAAAGCTGTAATAAAGGTGGCTTTTAAGCATGCTAATTCTCTGAGCACAAAGGAGAGTTCAAAGACTATTCCTATAACATGGCCTCCATTTTGTTTCCATCCTAATGGTTTGTTTCTAACAAACTTTAAGCAAACTGTTGCAGTACCCTTTCTCCAGTCATGGCAAATGGAGCATTGAACCACTGTTCAAAGGTGCTGCAGCTCTTGAAAATGGTAGGGAGGAGGAAGTTGAGAAGAGCCCAGAGTTCAGGCAATTTGTTCTGAAGTGGAGTCCCAGTCAACAGTATCCTCCTAGGGGCCACATAGTGAGTGTTCAAGACCTGAGTCAGCTTGCAGTGATGGTTCTTCATTCGATGGCCTTCATCTACTATCATGTATTTCCATCGAATCTGCAAGAAGAAGAAAAGCTGGTAAAGAACAAGCAGATCAGATAGCATCAGAATTAGAACTACCTCCCAGTAGGTTTAAAACAGGAACATTTCAAAACTGAAACATCAGTCATTCTTGTTGAATGACTGGAAAACGAAATCTGACATTATCCAAGCATTAGTGGCCTCCCAAGCAACAAGAGGAGAAACAAATACTAGGTAGGCTATATCTGTAAATAAGCTTGCATCAGCAAACAGCTGAATCCCCTCATTTCTTGAGAGGAGTTCAGGAGACTGGCACCATAAGGCCAGAATTTGTCTTACTGGGGAAGAAAAAGAACACGAGAAATCCAAATGAAACTGTCAGAAAGAAGAAACTAGACAGGATGCAAAGGCATTTTCAGACAAAATAACTGTATTCTCTCAAAAGATAGTAACCCTGAACTTTGCTTTGATTCAGTTAATCCCTTTCTTCTAACCCCAAAATGAAGCAAGATAAGTAAGGACATCTCAGTCACTGCATCTTCTGAAATAAAACTTTAATGCAGTCAGAGCAGATGTTGAAAGAAAACTGCCATGGTTTTTATTACTTTCTGTGCTAAGACATGGATAGCTAACCTATACCCCATAGGATGAGTTTGATGGGACACTGCTTGAACCTCAGCACATCAGTGATTCGGGCAGTTCTTTAGTTCGGTCCTTTCAGACACTTCGTGTCAGCTGTTTAGGGGTTTTTTTGTTGTTGTTTTTGCTTTTTAAAAAGCAAATACTGCCTCACAACCTACTTTGCTACAGATGTGAAGTTTTCGGTGCTTCTTGCTGCTTTATATGCTTGCTGAGGCCCTCAGTGATCAGAAAGAAGTGGGCCAGATAACACGTAGACAAGCATGTGTCACATAACCAAAAATATAAACACCCCCCCAACAGATGTTGGGCATATATTCAAATCCTAGGCCATGTGACCAGAGGCTTCATGTGCCAAGAATAGAACAGAACAGAACAGAACAGAACAGAATAGTTCCCGTTGGAAGGGACCTACAATGATCATCTAGTCCAACTGCCTGACCACTTCAGGGCTGACCAAAGGTTAAAGCATGTTATCAAGGGCATTGTCCAAATGCCTCTTAAACACTGACAGGCTTGGGGCATCGACCACCTCTCTAGGAAGCCTCTTCCAGTGTTTGACCAACCTCTCGGTAAAGAAATGCTTCCTAATATCAAGTCTAAACCTCCCCTGGCGCAGCTTTGAGCCATTCCCATGCGTCCTGTCACTGGATCCCAGGGAGAAGAGCTCAGCACCTCCCTCTCCACTTCCCCTCCTCAGGAAGCTGCAGAGAGCAATGAGGTCGCCCCTCAGCCTCCTTTTCTCCAAACTAGACAAACCCAGAGTCCTCAGCTGCTCCTCATAGGACATGCCTTCCAGCCCTTTCACCAGCTTTGGTGCCCTCCTCTGGATGCATTCAAGGACCTTCACATCCTTCTTAAATTGTGGGGCCCAGCACTGCACACAGTACTCAAGGTGAGGCCACACCAACGCTGAATACAGCGGGATAATCACCTCTTTTGACCGGCTGGTTATGCTGTGTTTGATGCACCCCAGGATGCGGTTTGCCCTCTTGGCTGCCAGGGCACACTGCTGACTCCTATTGAGCCTGCTGTCGACCAGCACCCCCAGATCCCTAAATTCCTATGCCAAGGGCATGCCAGTCATAAAACAGAGGATACCTCTGTTTGTAGTTATGATGTGCAACATTTTAGTCATGTGATGGGATACACAGCAACATAACAAGACTATGATGTACTGATCACATGACCAGTAAGGTCTCAGTTTGTAGTCCTCAAGTGCTTTCATCAGATGCTACATAGCCCCATTGCACAGAAAAGGTTGGTGCAACACTGCTGTTCCCTGCTCTTATCTTTTAGTAATGGTGGGCAAAAACTAGAGGGATAGAAAAACTGTGCAGAGTAAAACTGTTTTCAACCATTCAGAATTATGCTAAGATCATGTACTGTCTATGTTCCAGAGAGGACAAATGAGACATCTAAATATATGATAGGAGAAAAGGAAGACAATAGGATCACAAGGTTTCACAGTATGGCAAAACATACCTACCTGGTCAGGTTTGTGTGTATTTTATAAAATACTGTCCTGGTTTCGGCTGGGACAGAGTTAATTTTCTCCCTAGTAGCTGGTATAGTGCTGTGTTTTGGATTTAGTAGGAAAATAATGTTGGTAACACACTGATGTTTTTAGTTGTTGCTAAGTAGCGTTTATCCTAAGTAAGGATTTTTCAGCTTCTCATGGCCAGCCAGCAAGAAGGCTGGAGGGGCACGAGAAGCTGGGAGGGGACACAGCCAGGACAGCTGACCCAAACTGGCCAAAGGGATATTCCATACCATATGACATCATGCCCAGTATATAAACTGGGGGGAGTTGGCCGGGAGGGGAGGATCACTGCTTGGGCATCAATCAGCAGGTGGTGAGCAATTGCATTGTGCATCACTGGTCTTTTTTCTTTTTTTTTTCCCTCTTCTTTTTTTTGTTATATTCCTTTTCATTACTATTATTATTATTATTATTATATTTTATTATTGTTAGTATTATATTTTACTTTAGTTATTAAACCTTTCTTATCTCAACCCACGAGTTTTACCTTCTTTCCCAATCCTCCTCCCCATCCCACTGTGAGCGGGGAGGGGGAGGGTAGTGAGGGAGCAGCTGTGTGGTGCTTGGCTGCTGGCTGGGGTTAAACCACGACAGTTGAGATAAAGGAAGTTTAATAGGTAAAGCATAAGCTGCACGTGCAAGCAGAGCAAAAAAAGGAATTCATTCACTACTTCCCATTCGCAGGCAGGAAGGGAGAGGGAGGTGGAGGAGGGAAGTGGAGAGGGAGAAAGGAAGAGAGAGGGAGGGGAGGGAGAGGGAGACACACACACCAGCAGGTCTTGCCCCTAGACACCCCAGACCCTATGGTCTCTCTGGCAGCTGGCCAGGACTCCCCTGGTCCCTCTAATAGTCACCTCCTCCTGTGGCCTTGCCCTTAGAGACACATGTGTGTGTACTCACACTCACACACACACACACCTGTCTCCCAGGCCACTTCACGTACTGACTGACTTGTCCGACTTGACATTTGCCAGCGATCACACACTCACATACCCTCACTTGCACATAACACATAGGTTATGATGTTTTACAAAAAGGCATCCCCTGTGTATGTAGTGGGAGGGGACTTCCTGGTCTGATTTGCTTATAGGTAAACTAGAAGGGATTGGTCCTGCCAGCCAATCACAGGGCAGTGTGTGAACACATTGGGTATGATGTTTTACAAAATGGCGACCCCCCCCAGGACAAAAAGACATGGACTAAGCAGAACACATGACTGGAAGAGGGAAGGGATTTCTGGGGCAAGTGGGACATGTGACTGCCAGTAGGGGCAGGGCTTTCCCCAGAAGTTGGGGGCCATGGCACCTGCCACTGCTTATCTTGGATAAAAGTTGTCCTTATATTACTGATGCCTAGCAAACTAAAGGGGATAATTGCCTAAAGGTGTAGTGGACTTATTAAGGAACAGATGGGAAGATGATTTGGAGATTGACTAGAATTTATGTCTTATACTAAGTGGATTGTGGGAATGTACAAGACTCATTATAGGATGCCAAGGAGAGCATTTTGGGATTGTACAAGACTTATTATGGGATATTTGGGGGAGGTCTAAAGGTGGGGAAAGGGAAGAGGGATCAAGGTGGTTTGGGGAGGAACAAGTATGGGAAAATAGAGGGATAAAGGAATAAAAGGGGCTGGTTGCATGTAAACAGGTTGCTGCTCAGTATGCTTATCTGGCCATGCCCCGAGCCTGATCACCACAGTCTGTTCTGAAACTTCATTTCTAACTGTTTTCTTGGGTGATGGACTCTCTAGTTTGTGTGCATGTGTGGAAGTCTAAGTGCCAGCAACTGGAGTGGGGGCCATGGTTCATAGGGCCCCATGTGCCTGTGGTACCAGCAACTGGAGAGACTGGAGTGCATGCATATTGTGTGGGTAGTATGTCAGTGTGTGATCGCTAAAGAATATCAAGCTAGACTAGCCAGCAAGTAGGATAACAGAGTGAAGAGCCAGGTATCAAAGCAGCCATAAGTCTGGGCTGGATACTGGAGAGACCAGAGGGGCTGAGAGTTGGCTACTGGAGGGACCAGAGGGTCCAAGCCAAGTACTGAAAAGACTGTGAGGTCTGGAGGCCGGCTACTGGTAAGGCTATGGACCAGTTAGTGGAGAGACCTTTGTGCATGTGTGTAAGCGTGTGTGTGTCTGTGAGTGAATCAACTGGGAGACCAGGGGATCCAGGGTCAGCTACTGAATAGACTGTCTAAGGCCAGTTACTGGCAAGATCCATATTTGCTGAATATCAGCAACTGGAGTGGGGCTGCAGGCCTTCAGGGCTCATACGTCTGGGTGCCAGCAACTGGGGAGACTGGGATCCAGGGGCCAGCTACTGGGCAGACTGAGTGTCTAAACCCAGCTACTGGATCAGCAAGGGAGGGGAATAGGATGACGCCATTGGTGCTGTTCATGTTTGCCTGAATGTTGTGTTTTCTGGCTATGTTGATCTTTGTGGTGTGCTGTGTGTATATGTATTACCTGTATGTGTGTTTGTGTACCTGTTGAGAATACATGCTCAGCCTCACTACTAGATGGAAATGGAGACACAGAACTGTGGAAGCCTTGCCTCTTTTGGGCTACTGGATCCAGCAATTCCTAACACAGACATTATGGCACACCTCACCCCACCCTTTTTTCCAAGAGAGTGAAATGACTCTGAACTGTTCAAACCTTAGATCTGTGAGATCTGTGGTGGTGTAAGAATATGGTGGTATTAGATCTCATTATAGATCTTCTGTGAGCCATTCTCTACAATAACCAAAATCTTCATTTTCCCTGGGAGTAAATCAGTCTAACTCCGTTAACTTTAATGGTCATGAGCACCTATTTAGCTCTTTAACAGTTCACAATAAAACAGAGTAAAGCAGGAGATGAAAAAGAATATAAGGTCCTTTTGAGACTGTTATAGAGCATGTACATATTCTGAAAAATAACTACCTGGTATGGAATTTGGCCAGGATACTCTGTGATTTGCCCACAATTCTTTTGTATGTGTGTGTGGGGGGGGATAATGTGATTTAATATCTACAGGATCTTGTTTCATACATAATGCAATGGTATAGCTAAAATATATATAAGATAATATAGGTATTGACTTAGTCTATTGGTGGATAGTCTTTGAAATGTGAGAGGACCTTAGCACAGGATATCATGGAGCCATCAAATGCATTATTGGAACTACTCTGCCAGTTACAAACCTTAAGTGAAAGGTCTTGAAACTCTTCCAGAATTAAATACCTACCTGTTCTCTGAGGTCAGCATATCTTCCCCCACCCCAGCCCCAAGCCTCTCCCTACCAGCAGCCACCCTTTTATCTAACAGCACAGTGGTTAGCACGTTTACCAGGACACAGGAGGGCAGCCTGGCTTTGGTCCTTTTCTCCTACTTAACATGCCTAGAACCCTGAGCAGAACCTGCTATTGCCATATGTGTGAAAAGCAGCAGGTGGTGTTGCTGACCTATAGAAATAATTGTTATTTAAATCAATTTTACTTAAACCCCTTCTTCCCTTTCTGCTGAGCATGAGTACTACTAAATTACAATTCTGGATAAGGAATCAGCATGAAAAAGCTACAAGAGAACTAAAAGCCCACTGAACAAGGTCTACCTCATTCAACAGGAATTTCAATGCGATTTTTCAGCTCAGGTTACAGTTTCCTCCCATTGTCATGAATGTAATGATTGAACTCTGACCCTTGGCACAGGGATAGAAGCTCCCTGCTGACTTGCCATCTCCACTTCTTTCTAAAGTGTGAATTTTTTGTCAGAGGTCTCCCATTCTAGGCCAGTTTGCACCTATTTGTGAGCCTGATGAAAGCACAGGAAGACTGGCAAAATGGGGGAGGGGACAGTACATCTCATGTTTTACAATTCTCCATTAGCTGTCAATGAAATAGGAAACTGCCACCAGCTGCTCAGTGAGTAGCCAAAATCCAAAATAGACAGATTTTATAGTTTACAAGTTCCCTCTCTCTCTTCCTGGTAGCTTGTAGTGAAGGATGAAGTGGAAAATTTGGAAGTCTTATCCATGTGAGGGTTGTGTGAAATACAACTAGAAAAACATGCCTGTGAATTCTGGGAAAATGGTGTACTACGGTAGCTCATTTCTACCTTTATTTTCCTACTCATGCAGTAACATTCAGCAGAAGTTTGGGATATATCTGAATTGGTGATGGTACCTATTACCAATCTCATAAGCCATCTGGTCTTCCGCTGTCATTATTTACAAATTGTTAAGATTATTGGAAGGGTAAAATGACCAGAAAAAGCAATTGGCAAACAACTACATAAACATACCTGTAAATACATTCAAACAAGATGGGTGCTGGCTGTTTTAGTGTCAGTCTCAGCAGAGTGACTTTTAATGAGGTGCAAAATACATATTTCCCATGACTGATTCAAAAAGCAGGTGTAATTTCAGATAACTTCACTGGGTTCCTTTGCAATATGCACAGAAGCCCTTTATTTATTTATGTTTGTGAGGAGAGTGGCAGAGATGAAACAAAGGGCTCGGTGATAGACAGAGTTCCCATGAATGCTAGATTAGACCAAGAGTTCACTCCTCTAACAGGACAGGCTGGCTTGTAACATAAGGTGCAGCATTGAGCCTAGGGAGAATCATTAACAACAAAGACAATGGAAATGGTAAACTGGGAACTTTCTATCTCCTGATTTTCTTTTCCCAGACACATCCTGCATATAGATGCACAGATGGACAAATAGGATTCACATGAATTTAAACAGCAGGGAAATGCACACCAAAAAGTGAAAGAAACAACAGCAAGAAGAAAAAAATCCAAAGCTATGAGGTCTCTTTACAGAGAAAGGTAAAAGAGAAAAATAACCCTGCTGTGTCAGGTGCACCTTCCCACTTTCTCCTCTTCCTCCCTTTCCTGCTCTAGTATTAGCATTCATGGAAATACACAGTGTTTGATCTGGCGGAAAGCTTTTTTTTTTTTTAAGCTTAATTTTCATACCAGTGAGCTTTCCAGACCAACTCACAACATGCTCACAGTGTGGTGAGGAGTAGAGGGAAAGGCAGAACTGCAGTAATCTGGATTTAGATGGGTTTAAACCAGCATGAAACTATACCCTAAGTACTCCCTTACTGACTTCATCTGGCCCCAAAGGACCAGTCTTTTGAAGCACAAGTTAACTTCTATTTAGATACCCACTTGAGTATCTGCAAGCTGGCAGGAAGCAATAAAATTCTCTCTACATTTCTACTTCCAGAATGTTTGCAAAAATCTTTAGATCTCTTTTCTTCTGCTCTGGGGCTAAATACAGATGCAATCATTCTTTTGGACAGAAAACAGACAGGCAATTGACCCTTTCTGAACAGATGTTGCACAGATCATTCAACTTAATTTTAAAGGCGAATGCCATTCTGTATATTGGCCCTTTAACCTGATTTGATTTGCAGGAATGCTTTATTTGCTTTTTGGAAAATTTGATTCTTGTTTCATTGTAAACCTTAGAAGCAAAATAAAATGTGAAATGTATCATCAAAAAGCAAATAGTCATGCTCATGCAAATGACAGGAACAGTTTGTACCAGCTTGGTAGTCGTTAGTTATTGGGAACTCACAGTTTTCTTCTGCATCAGCTTTCAGAGAAAAGACCTTTAATACAAGACACAAATACTAGCTGCCTGAAAAATCAACACACCAGTTAAAAGCACCAAAATTATGTAGTTTTTCATGTTTGCCTTCCCAAACACAGGGACCCAGAATGGCCAGTGTGGTAAATATTAGAAAAATATTTAGAAAAAATATCATCAGGGATGTTTCTATTGCCCTTTTCCTTCTCCCTTCATTTTCATTTTGCTCCTCCTCTTTCCCTAATTTTTACTGTTCTTCAGTGCCTTCCTCTCCCTCTCCTTTATGGCTCACAGGAAATAGCTGGAATTGTTACCCATTTAGAGACATGTTTCTGCCTTTCATTCCTCAAGAGAAGATTATGATGAAGTCATCCACAGAAGCCCTTTGGATAAAATTTTCTATTGTGAGTAAACTGAAGGTTATAATACATTTTATCTTACCAGGGTTTATGGTAAACTTTCGCCAACAGGCCCCCAGAAATGCTGTTCTGACATTTCCAGAGGAAGAATATTATTGTTGTTGCTGCTTCCTAGACTAGGAATGTCTAGGAAAAAAAATCATAGATTTTTTAAATCAGAGTTCCTTCTAAGAGAGAGAAGAGAGAAAGAGAGAAAGAGAGAAAGAGAGGGGTGGGGGGGTGGGGGAAAGTCAGTCCAAATTGCATCAAATAGATGCTAATGTGGTACATTACACTGAAATATCCTTTACAGACAACTTTAACATTATGTTTGTGATTGACACCCAGATCCTACTGAAGTAGGAATTAAGACAGAAATAAATGCATAACACAAAATACTATATAGGAGCTTCTTAAACTGTTGAGTAAAAATGCTAAAGCTTTTCCTGAAATAAACACAGAATTGTTTAGGTTGGAAGGGACCTCATGAGATCATCTAGTCCACCCACCCCCCTCTCCTGCTCAAGCAGAGTCAGCTAGAGCAAGTTGTTCAGGACCATGTTGTATTGGGTCTGGCTGAGATGGAGTCAATTTTCCCCATAGCAGCCCTCATAGTGCTGTGCTCTGTATTGGCAGCTAGAAGGGTGTTGATAACACACCAGGGTTTTGGCTACTGCTGAGCAGTGCTCCCACAGCATCAAGGCTGCCTCTCCAACATTGCCCCCCCTCACCAGCAGGCTGGGGGTGGGCAAGATCTTGGGAGGGGACACAGCCAGGACAGCTGACCCAAACTGACCAAAGGGATATTCCATACCATATGACATCTGCTCAGCATAAAAGCTAGGGGGAGGAGGAGGAAGGGGGGGGCATTCGTTATTTATGTTTGTCTTCCGGAGCAACCACTACGCGTACTGAAGCCCTGCTTCCCGGGAAGTGGCCGGACATTGCTTGCCGATGGGAAGTAGGGAATAAAATCTTTTGTTTTCCTTTGCTTTTGTGCGTGACCTTTGCTTTTGCTTTATTAAACTGCCCTTATCTCGATCCACGAGCCTTTCGTTATATTTTCTCTCCCCTGTCCAGTTGAGGAGGGGGAGTGACAGAGCGGCTTTGGTGGGCACCTGGCATCCAGCCAGGGTCAACCCACCACACATGTCCAGACAGCTTTTGAATATCTCCACAGATGGAGACTCCACAACCTCTCTGGGCAGCCTGTCCCAGTGTTTGACCAGCCTCAGAGTAAAAAGTGTTTTCTTGTGTTCAGATGGAATTTCATGGTTTTTAATTTGTGCCCATTGCCTCTTGTCCTGTCAGTGGGCACTACGAGAAGAGTCTGGCTCCCTCATCTTCATTCCCTCCCATCAGGTATTTATACACATTGATAAGATTCCCCTGAGCCTTCTCTTCTCCAGGCTGAAGAGTCCCAGTTCTCTCAGCCTCTCCCTGTATGAAAGATGCTCCAGTCCCTTAATCATCCTAGTGGCCCTGCGCTGGACTTTCTCCAGTAAGTCCACATCTTTCTTGGACTAGGGAACACAGTACAGATAATCGAGAATGACAATGACAGTGCAATGACAGTGACAATGACAGTGCAATGACATCACTTTCCCATCTTCCCTCCCAAAGGCAAAACACTCTCTATGTTTGGGATGAAGAGACAATGGATTTATAAAATTCATGGTAGTGTTCTAAGCAACGTCATGCAAAGCTATCACACTTTTTTTCTACTCCTCCCATTGTTGCGGAATAACCAGAATGCAATTTTGATCAGGTCAGAACAGAAGCAGTTTATTACTATAGTTGTAGGAGAGAACACAGAGCAGCCGAGGGACAGACTGCTGATAAGGACTCTGCCCAAATGAGGTAGTAACAGAGTTTATATACCTTTGGGTTATACTACTCCTTCATCAAACTGTGTCAGGTAAGCAGGATATGGTAAATAACAACAGCGACTGGAATTCTTCAGATAAGGAGGCTCTAGACAGATAAGGAAGCCTTAAGCAGTACATCCTTTCACAAATAATTCACTCCTTTGTTAATTAAATTGTGCAAGATCGTTAGCTGCAAATGTTTCTTAACTAATGAGGCCTACAAAGGCCTATGAGACCTTAACTACTTTGCTTCCACACCACCTATTCCACACTTATTCTCTAGATGCTGGTTTTGGCATATGCAATAGAACTTGTAATTTCTGTAACATTTTACAATTGTGGCACTTGATGGGGAAAGTAGGATTGATGACCTACTATCTTTATATTTTTACTGGCTGATTATTTCAGCAAGTAAAACTCCAACATCTGTTTCTGTAATAAAAAGTCAGCAAGAACAATGTAAATCATTTTTCACCTTCATTTTTCCAGTACTTTAAAAGGCTGATCACCTACACTCATGGTTCCGGTCCTAAAATAGATCATAGTAGCTGAATTGATGCTATGGAACAAGATTAAAATCTACAACTGTCCAAAGGCCAATAGAGCATGCAATAAATGAAGAATCTCTTGGCTTTCCATCCCTCTCAGGTAGTCAGATTGTACAGGGTGGGGTTTGTGAAAGCACTGGGTATAACTTGGCAGAACAAAACAAATGCTTTCAGTTTAAGAAGACAACATGTTAATGGTCTGGTAGTATTATTTGAGGTATTCCTCGTGGAAATTACAATCTTCAGCTAGAAGGCCTGTGTAAAGATGGAAATCCCACCATAATCCGTCATGATTTAAAATGCAGTTATCATTCGCTGCTGTAATCTAAAATATTTTTGTGGAAGCTGTCCTGGTTTCGGCTGGGACAGAGTTAACTTTCTTTTTAGTAGCTGGTACAGTGCTGGGTTTTGGTTTTAGTGTGAGAATGATGTTGATAACACTCTGATGTTTTAGTTGTTGCTAAGTAGTGCTTATCTTCAGCCAAGGACTTTTCAGTTTCCCATGCTCTGCCAGCAAGCAGGTGTGCAAGAAGCTGGGAGGGAGCATGGCCAGGGCAGCTGACCTGAACTAGCCAAAGGGATATTCCATACCATGGAACGTCATGCCCAGTATATAAACAGGGGGGAGCTGGCCGGGAGGGGCGGATCGCGGTTCGGGAACTAACTGAGCATCGGTCAGCGGGTGGTGAGCAATTGCATTGTGCATCACTGGTTTTTTCCTTCCCCCCCCTTCTTTTTGTTGCATTCCTTTTCATTACTCTTATTATTATATTTCATTATTACTATTGTTAGTATTATATTTTACTTTAGTTATTAAACTGTTCTTATCTCAACCCACGAGTTTTACTTTTTTTTTCCTTTGCTTTCCTCCTCCTCACCCCACTGGGAGGGGGAGGGGGAAATGGCTGCATGGTGCTGAGTTGCTGGCTGGGGTTAAACCACGACAGCCTTTTTGGCGCCCAATGTGGGGCACGAAGGGTTGAGATAACGACAGATCTGATCAGAGTGTGTTAAAACAAACTTGTTATAAGTATTCATTGTATTGGTTTGATAGTTACTGGTTACAATGTGGGTTCGTTTGCTCTCAAGGTTGGTGTTGTGGTTCTTGAAATTGCGTTATGTAATGCCCTACTTGCAGTATATGCTCCCTGTTGTGCTGTTTATCATCGGTGGGAACCGGGCTAGAGTTATCACGTTGTTGTTGTTTGTAACACTGGCTTATGATATGATAGAAGTGCAAGCCGTGAAACTAATCGGGTGTTTGTACTCGGCATTGTTGTCACCTCTGTACTTCGGGAGCTGCCTATGGGAGACTATTAATAATTGTACCTTTTACCTTTTCTCCTCTGGGAACCAATCTGTGGAGGAGAGATCTCCGCACTTTGGGTGCTATCTCCTAGAGAATATTAATAACTGCACTTTCTACCTTTTCTCCTCGGGGAACCAACCTATTGGGGAGACATCTTCCCACATCTTCCCTTTCTCTGCCAGGTTAATTGCAATAGCATTGAAGGAGTTTGTAAATTTTGAATATCCTTGGGATGTTGAACTCAGCATGGTCGTACTGCTAGGAAACAGCCTGTTCTTGTCTAGGGTTAAACAACTATTTAAAAATACCACCCAGAGATCAGCTCCCATGACTGCAGCTACTCCAACTCTGGCGACAGGCACTACGGCCACTCAAACTCTGGCGACAGGCACTGCAGCTACTCAAACCCCAGCGACAAGCAGTGTGGCTACTCAAACTCTGGTGACAGGCACTGCAGCTACTCAAACCCCAGCGACAAGCAGTGTGGCTACTCAAACTCTGGTGACAGCTACTGCACCTACTCTAATCCCTATGACAAGCACTGTGGCTACTCAAACCCCAGCAACAGGCACTGTGGCTACTCAAACTCTGGCGACAGCTACTGCAGCTACTCTAATCCCTATGACAAGCACTGTGGCTACTCAAACCCCAGCAACAGGCACTGTGGCTACTCAAACCTTGGCGATGGATGATGCAGCTGAACTAGAGAATCAACCGGTGCCAATATCAATCGCCCCTATACAGAAGAGGAAATATACAAAAAAATCAGTTTACTTAGTGAAGGATGAAGGTGAAGCAGGGCCATCACGAGAACAGGAGGAAGAGGCAGAACCGGAGATAATCACCCGGTCCCTATCCCCGAGTGAGCTGCGAGATATGCGAAAAGACTTCAGCCGTCATCCAGGCGAGCACATTATCACCTGGCTGCTCCGATGCTGGGATAATGGGGCAAGTAGCTTGGAATTAGAGGGTAAGGAAGCCAAGCAATTGGGATCCCTTTCTAGGGAAGGGGGCATTGACAAGGTGATTGGAAAAAAGACACAAGCCCTCAGCCTCTGGAGGCGACTTCTATCGGGCGTGAGGGAAAGGTATCCCTTCAAGGAAGATGTTGTATGTCACCCAGGCAAGTGGACCACCATGGAGAGAGGTATCCAGTACCTGAGGGAATTAGCCGTGCGGGAGATGGTTTATTATGACCCAGACGATGGGCAGTTACCCACAGATCCAGATGAAGTCCAATGTGCACGACCCATGTGGCGGAAGTTTGTACAAAGTGCACCATCATCGTATGCCAGTGCATTGGCAGTAGTGGACTGGAAAGACGAGGAGGGACCAACAGTAGATGAATTGGCTCGCCGACTTCGGCAATACGAAGAAAGTCTCACTTCCTCCCTCGTCGCGGCTGTGGAGAAACTGCCAGACACGCTAGCCGAGAAATGGTCCCAAGAGTTCCAGCGATTTGAGGATAAGTTTGGCTGCCCACCTGTACGGACCAATACCTCAGCTATTAGGAGAAGGTATTCTTCTGGGCAAGAGAGAAGAGAGAGAAGGTATATACCACGGGGTACCCTGTGGTTTTACCTGCTTGACCACGGAGAGGATATGAGAAAGTGGGATGGAAAACCTACCTCAGTCCTAGATGCACGGGAACGGGAATTACGAGGAAAAACAACTACAAATGAGGGTTCTTCCAGGAGAATGGTTGCTTCAGCCTCCAGTGAGCACTGCGAGCGGTGTGGCCGACAGAGTGGAAGGGCTGATCTTACTCCTGATTCTATGAAAAGGAATTCTAATCCGTTTTTACAAGTGAGTGGAGAATCCTATGACCAGGACTAGAGGGGCCCTGCCTCCAGCCAGGCGGAGGAGAGGGACAACCGGGTTTACTGGACTGTGTGGATTCGATGGCCTGGCACATCAGACCCACAGGAGTATAAGGCTCTAGTGGACACCGGTGCACAGTGTACTCTAATGCCATCAAGCTATAAAGGGGTAGAACCTATTTGTATTTCTGGGGTGACAGGGGGATCCCAACAGCTCACTGTATTGGAGGCTGAAATAAGCCTAACTGGGAATGAGTGGCAAAAACACCCCATTGTGACTGGCCCAGAGTCCCAGTGCATCCTTGGCATAGATTATCTCAGGAGAGGGTATTTCAAGGACCCAAAGGGGTACCGGTGGGCCTTTGGTATAGCTGCCTTGGAGACGGAGGCAATTGAACAGCTGTCCACCTTGCCCGGTCTCTCTGAGGACCCTTCGGTTGTGGGGTTGCTGAGGGTTGAAGAACAACAGGTGCCGATCGCTACCACAAGGGTGCACCGGCGGCAATATCGCACCAACCGAGACTCCCTGATTCCCATCCATACGCTGATTCATCGACTGGAGAGCCAAGGAGTGATCAGCAGGACTCGCTCACCCTTTAACAGCCCCATTTGGCCAGTGCGAAAGTCTAATGGAGAATGGAGACTAACAGTGGACTATCGTGGCCTGAATGAAGTCACACCACCGCTAAGTGCTGCTGAGCCAGACATGCTAGAACTTCAATATGAACTGGAGTCAAAGGCAGCCAAGTGCTACGCCACAAGTGATATTGCCAATGCATTTTTCTCAATCCCTTTGGCAGCAGAGTGCCGGCCACAGTTTGCTTTCACTTGGAGGGGCGTCCAGTACACCTGGAATCGACTGCCCCAGGGGTGGAAACACAGCCCCACCATTTGCCATGGACTGATCCAGACTGCACTGGAAAAAGGTGGAGCTCCAGAACACCTGCAGTACATTGATGACATCATCATATGGGGCAACACAGCAGAAGAAGTTTTTGAGAAAGGGGAGAAAATAATCCAAATCCTTCTGAAAGCCGGTTTTGCCATAAAACAAAGTAAGGTGAAGGGACCCACACAGGAGATTCAGTTTTTAGGAATAAAATGGCAAGATGGACGTCGTCACATCCCAATGGATGTGATCAACAAAATAGCAGCTATGTCTCCACTGACTAGTAAACAGGAAACGCAAGCTTTCTTAGGGGTTGTAGGTTTTTGGAGAATGCACATTCCAAATTATAGGATGATTGTAAGCCCTCTCTATCAAGTGACCCAGAGGAAGAACAATTTTAAATGGGGCCCTGAGCAACAACAAGCCTTTGAACAGATTAAACGGGAGATAGTTCATGCAGTAGCCCTTGGGCCAGTCCGGGCAGGACCAGATGTTAAAAATGTGCTCTATACTGCAGCCGGGGAGAATGGCCCTACCTGGAGTCTCTGGCAGAAAGCACCCGGGGAGACCCGAGGTCAACCTCTAGGGTTTTGGAGTCGGGGATATCGAGGATCCGAGGCCCGCTGTACTCCAACTGAAAAGGAGATATTAGCAGCATATGAAGGAGTTCGAGCTGCCTCAGAAGTGGTTGGTACTGAAACACAGCTCCTCTTAGCACCCCGACTGCCGGTGCTGGGCTGGATGTTCAAAGGGAAGGTCCCTTCTACACATCATGCAACTGATGCTACATGGAGTAAGCGGGTTGCACTGATCACACAATGAAGTCGAGTAGGAAACCCCAGGCGCCCAGGAATTCTGGAAGTGATCACAGACTGGCCAGAAGGCAAAGATTTTGGAATAACACCAGAGGAGGAGGTGACTCATGCTGAAGAGGCCCCACTGTATAATAAACTGCCAGAACATGAGAGGCAATATGCCCTGTTCACTGATGGGTCCTGTCGCATTGTGGGAAAGCATCGGAGGTGGAAGGCGGCTGTATGGAGTCCTATAGGACAAGTTGCAGAAACTGCAGAAGGAGAAGGTGAATTGAGTCAGTTTGCAGAGGTGAAAGCCATCCAGCTGGCTTTAGACATTGCTGAACGAGGAAAATGGCCAATACTTTATCTCTATACTGACTCATGGATGGTGGCAAATGCTCTGTGGGGGTGGTTGCAGCAATGGAAGCAGAGTAACTGGCAACGCAGAGGTAAACCCATCTGGGCTGCCCCATTGTGGCAAGATATTGCTGTCTGGCTAGAGAACCTGGTTGTGAAGGTACGTCACGTAGATGCTCATGTACCTAAGAGCCGGGCCACTGAAGAACATCAAAACAATCAACAGGTAGACAAGGCTGCTAGGATTGAAGTGGCTCAGGTAGATCTGGATTAGCAGCATAAGGGTGAATTATTCATGGCTCGGTGGGCCCACGACACCTCAGGCCATCAGGGAAGAGATGCCACATATAGATGGGCTCGTGATCGAGGGGTGGACCTGACCATGGACACTATCGCACAGGTCATCCATGCATGTGAAACATGTGCTGCAATTAAGCAAGCCAAGCGGTTAAAGCCTCTTTGGTATGGGGGACGATGGCTGAAATAGAAATATGGGGAGGCCTGGCAGATTGACTATATCACACTCCCACAAACCCACCAAGGCAAGCGCCATGTGCTTCCAATGGTGGAAGCAACCACCGGCTGGCTGGAAACATATCCCGTGCCCTATGCCACCGCCCGGAACACTATCCTGGGCCTTGAGAAGCAAATCTTATGGCGACATGGCACCCCAGAAAGAATTGAGTCAGACAACGGGACTCATTTCCGGAACCACCTCATAGACACCTGGGCCAAAGAGCACGGCATTGAGTGGGTGTATCACATCCCCTATCATGCACCAGCCTCCGGAAAAATCGAGTGATACAATGGGTTGTTAAAGACTACACTGAGAGCAATGGGTGGTGGGACCTTCAAACATTGGGATACACATCTAGCAAAGGCCACCTGGTTAGTCAACACTAGAGGATCTGCCAATCGAGCTGGCCCTGCCCAATCAGAACTTTTACGTACTGTAGAAGGGGATAAAGTCCCTGTAGTGCACATAAAAAATATGCTAGGAAAAACAGTTTGGGTTACTCCTGCCTCAGGCAAAGGCAAACCCATTCGTGGGATTGCTTTTGCTCAAGGGCCTGGGTGCACTTGGTGGGTGATGCGGAAGGATGGGGAAGTCCGATGTGTGCCTCAAGGGGATTTGATTTTAGGTGAGAACAGCCAATAGATTAAATCGTATGCTATTAATTGCTATATAATCCTGCCACTGTATGTCATCATTATTATAATTGTTATGTGCTATATTAATGGTATTATAGTAAGAATTACTTAGATTAATGAAGAATGAACTTTGACAAAACTGAGTGAAGTGCAGTAGGGATGGAACCAGGACTGACTTCAGCATGCAACAATTCGACACCACACACCATCTTCCCGCTGCGCCCAATGTCACCTGCCTGCCACATCACACCGAAGCCCAATCCTGTTCTGCCGACTGAGCGGACTTTGCACCATCCCTCCTGCCCAGACAGACTGTTACGATAGATGGAGCTCAAAGTCATGGACTGAATGAACTCAACAGACATTTGATAGAGATGGCCCATAGACCGTGGGAATGATATCTATATGTATATATTAAAAGACAGGAAAGGTGATGGTGATTAATAGGAAATGTATCGGAAAGTGTGGGATCTGGGTATAACATAAATGGTATAGAATAAGGGGTGGATATTGTCCTGGTTTCGGCTGGGACAGAGTTAACTTTCTTTTTAGTAGCTGGTACAGTGCTGGGTTTTGGATTTAGTGTGAGAATGATGTTGATAACACTCCGATGTTTTAGTTGTTGCTAAGTAGTGCTTATCTTCAGCCAAGGACTTTTCAGTTTCCCATGCTCTGCCAGCAAGCAGGTGTGCAAGAAGCTGGGAGGGAGCAGAGCCGGGGCAGCTGACCCGAACTAGCTAAAGGGGTATTCCATACCATGGAACGTCATGCCCAGTATATAAACAGGGGGAGCTGGCCGGGAGGGGCGGATCGCGGTTCGGGAACTAACTGGGCATTGGTCAGTGGGTGGTGAGCAATTGCATTGTGCATCACTGGTTTTTTCCTTCCCCCCCCCTTCTTTTTGTTGCATTCCTTTTCATTACTATTATTATTATTATATTTCATTATCACTATTGTTAGTATTATATTTTACTTTAGTTATTAAACTGTTCTTATCTCAACCCACGAGTTTTACTTTTTTTTCCTTTCCTCCTCCTCACCCCACTGGGAGGGGGAGGGGGAAGCAGCTGCGTGGTGCTGAGTTGCTGGCTGGGGTTAAACCACGACAAAGCAAAAAAAAAAAAAAAGCAAAGAATAGCTATTGGCCTCAATGAGTGCTTAACTTAGTGACACATTTGTTCTGCTCCTACAAGGAACTGCCTACAGCATTCCCCCCATTCCAGCAGGGGTTTGATTTGGTCCCCCACAAGATGCATTTTGTATTGAGCAGTAACTAATATGCAGGCAAAAGAGACAGCGAAGGCCTGGTCCTAGGAGAGCACTGCAATGCTGTTTGGTATCCGAACTTCAAAATGTTCTGTTACCGTAAATTCGGTCACAAAAGAACCCTCTAAGACTTAGTTTGAAGTTTTAGAAGGCAGGCATTCTTTATTACGGCGCCGGATGCACGGGGGATCACTCCGCCCAACGTGCATGCCGTGTGTTTCATCAGTTAAAGCTTATATTACCCTATCACATACATATTCATCAAATTTCCCGGAACTGATTACCATATTCACATAGTTATTACACGTGCGTGTTGGGTTGGTAAGGGTCTCCTTCGGTGGTCTCTGGGTGGACTCTTGGTCTTTTATTCCTTATTTGGTAATCCTTGTGTGCTTGCCAAATCTTCAGCAACTTCTTGTAGGTCGAGATAACCTAATCACTGATGCTTCAGGTCTCGCATAGTTCCTATCTTAATGGCCCCATTGTTTCTAGTATTTCATTGTTTCAGGCACTTCACGACCGCTTCTCCGATACTTAATCAACATCATCTTTTCTACTTTGTCTTTGGCATTAAAATAAAGCTTATGGCCTAAGGTATCAGTTCCAGTTAAAACTTACTTATCTCTTTTCCTTTTAACTGTTTCCTCCAGCTCCTTCCTCCACAGCTTTGAGCTAGCCAAGAGCATCCTCCAGTTGTTTTAACCTGTAACATCACTCTGCAGAACATGGAAGTGTTGACACACTTATAAAGCAGTAGTTCAATAAAGCAGTTGATTTTTTCATTGCTTACATGCCTCGGTACTTAGCAATTTAACCCAACACCATCCCAGCTCACATGCTGCAATCACAAACTGCTTTGTTGGAGCAGTCTAAAGTAGCATAAAGTAGACTTATAACTGCAGCATTAGGGCAACTGCCTACTTCTGCCACCTCATGACAGGAGTAGCAGCCTCTTATCTTGCCACAGCCGGTTCGCTAAAGCCCTTCAATTGCTGAGATGTAAAATTTGGCCATTACATCTCATGTCATAAGTGATTCCTTTTGGTTATTTTTAATTCAGGGCCCAGTTTGCTGCTTGGCCCCACAAGAAGCTGTATGGTACAACTGAGGAAGGATGGAAGGGAGAATTGGAATCACAAAGAAAAAAATCTCCCCTCAAGGACTGCTGAGGTACAGGCATGTGTGGTTGACCTTGGCCGGCTGCCAGACCACCACCCAGCCACTCTCTCACTCCCCCTCCTCAACAGGACAGAGGGAAAATATAAGATTAAAAAAACCTCGTGCGTCAAGATGTTGTGAATTAATCTGATAAAATAATCAAAATGTGATTCTACATATATAGAAGAGTTATAAAGCATAGGTTTGTTAAGTTTGAAACAATTAACTATAGAAACTTCACTAGAAATTAATGGCCTTTTTGTTTTGTTTTAAGAAACCAAAGTGAATGATAGTCTGCTTTGTTAACGATCCATGAAGGACCGCTTAGTGTTGCCAAGTTTAAGTGAACCTAAGGGAAAGGCAATTCCGGCAGGGGAGATCATGACCACCGACTCAAGAAACGCACCGACCCAAGAAACCCACTGACCCAAAAGGTTAAGGAAGTAAAGGTCTCAAAAATCGTAGTGGGCATGCGTAGTAATTTACATGGTAGGTGAAGAAATTTTAACCAATCATTTAATAGAATAACAATGAATATGTATTGAATGATTAAATATGTTAACATCTCGTGTATAAAAAGTGATGGATTTTGATGTGAAGGTGAACACGGTTTGGCGGAGTTATCCCCCGTGTTCCCAGCGCTGAATTGAAGGAGTGCCTGCTTATCTGCATCTCATTGGTGTTGATAAGTTCTTTTCGTCTCGTTTGGTGACAAAGATAATGACAGTTTAATAAGAAAAGTAAAAGCTGCACACGCAAGCAAAGCAAAAAGAGGAATTCGTTCTCTACTTCCCATCAACAGGCAGATGTCCAGCCACTTCCTAGGAAGCAGGGCCTCAGTACATGTAACGATTGCTCGGGAAGACAAACGCCATAACCACAAATGTCCCTGCATCCTCCCCCTTTCCCTCAGCTTTTATTGCTGAGCACGACATCAAATGGTATGGAATATATCTTTGGTCACTTTGGGTCAGCTGTCCCAGCTATGTCCCCTCCCAACCTCTTGCCCACCCCCAGACTACTGGCCTCTGAGCAGAGGAGTTGGAGAAAAAGCCCTGACACTGTGCAAGCACTGTTCAGCAACATCCAAAATGTTGGTGTGTTATCAACAATGTTTTAGTCACAAACCTAAAACACAGCACTATGAGGGCTGCTATGGGGAAAGTTAACTCCATCCCAGCCAGACCCAATACAATCTCCACCCCTTATTCCATACCATTTGCATCATGCTCAGGTCCCACATTATCTGATACATCTAAATATCCTCTGACCTTCCCATTGTATCTATTTCTCATTCCTGAAATCCCCTCTTACCAACACTTACAACTTATACTACATACTTAATCCATCTTTATATCCAACATACAGATTTATACATTCTCATTAACTACCGTCCCCTGTCCCTGAACAGATAGATAGATAGATAGATAGATAGATATTATTTTCCCATTCCATGGGCTTCCTCCACTCCCCCAAATGTTCATAAGAACAGGCTATGACTTGGGCCCCATCTGTCAAGATGGGTGCTCAGGACAGGAGAAGCAGCGTGTTCGATTGGTGGGCACCAACACCAGCTTGGTTTGGGTCATGGTTGCACTTGCCCGGTTCCTTGTGAAGCTCAATCCTTGTCGGTTCAGGTCGTTCCTGCTACATTACTTCCTGCAACATACAACTCACATCACAGATTATTTTTCCCCCAAGGTTAAATCTCCTTGAGGTACACACTGGATCTCCCCATTCTTTCCGCATTACCCACCAAGTACACCCAGGTCCTTGAGCGAAAACAATCCCACGAATGGTTTGCCTTTTCCCAAGGGAAGAGCAACCCACACTGCCTTCTCCAGCCACTTCCCCATGTGCACTATGGGGACCTTATCTCCTCCCACAGTATGGAGGGGTTTTGTTTGGGCAGGACCAGGACGGTTAGCAGATCCTGTGGGGTTAACCAGCCAAGTGGCTTCTGTTGTTAAATTTGTATCCCAGTGCTTCCATGCCCCATTGCCCAGTGCTCTCAGCATAGTCTTTAACAGTCCATTATATCTCTCAGTCTTTCCAGAGGCTTGTGGGTGACAGGGGATGTGATACACCCACTCAATGCCATGTTTCTTTGCCCAGGTGCTTATGAGGTTATTTCGGAAATGAGCCCCCTTGTCGGATTCAATTCTTTCTGGGGTACCATGTCACCACAAAATTTGCCTTTCAAGGCCTAAGATGGTGTTTCGGGCAGTGGCATGGTTTACAGGGTATGTCTCTAGCCAGCCAGTAGTTGCTTCCACCATGGTGAGTATGTAGCGCTTGCCTTGGCGGGTTTGTGGCAGTGGTCCAATATGGTCAATTTGCCAGGCCTCGCCATATCAAAAACCCAGCCACCGCCCTCTGTTCCAGGGAGATTTTACTCATGTGGCTCGCTTGATTGCGGCACATGTTTCACATTCATGAGTGACCTATGTGATGGCCTCCATGGTCAGGTCCACCCCTCGATCACAAGCCCATCTGTATGTTGCAGCTCTCCCTAGATGTCCTATGGCTGCAGTGTAGAGCACATTTTGCACAGCTGGTCCTGTACAGACAGGCCCAAGAGCTACTGTACAAGCTATCTCCTGTTTGATCTGTTCAAAGGCCTAGTGTTGCTCAGGGGCCCACCCAAAATAGTTCTTCTTTTGGGTCACTCACTAGAAAGGGCTCACAAGCTGACTGTAACCTGGAATATGTATTTTCCGGAAACCCAGAACACCTAGAAAAGCTTGTTTCCTTTTTGACTACTGGGGCAATTACTGTAGTTGGGGGTTGGGTCCCTATCTCATCCATGGTGTCCTCAGATATGGCTTGGGTCCCTGTCTCAACCATGCTCCTCTGATGGTACTGAACAGAGGCTCAATAGGCACAGGCCAAACCCCAATACAATGCTAGGAGTGTCTGGGTTTCATTGGGGTAGGCAAGGCACCCTTCTGTCAGGTGGCATGCCAATTCAGCAGGATTACATGCCTGTTCAGGTGTAAAATCCCAGGCTATGGGAGGTGATAACCACCCTAGGCACCTGTCCAAATCCTTCCACACACCCTGCCACCCAGGGATTGACCGCCTCAGGGCATGTTTCCTTGTCACCTCACCAACAGGATGAAACCAATTTCCACAAACCTGACAAAAAAACAACGATATTAATCAAACAGCTCACATAAGGATGTGCAAAAAAATTGGGAGCCTGTGCAAGAAAGCCAGCCACATCAATCCCAGAGAAGATGGAGGTGTAATCCCTCATTCTCTCCAAAAGATAGCCCTCCCAGCACAGGAAGGGCATCAATGCCAGGGCCAAGCGCATGGCCATTGCTTTTATCAAAATGTTCCTAGGCACAGAAAAATAGAGATAAGCAGTGCAGCAAACATAAAGAACTGAAATCAGTCACTAACAAGCCCTAGACTCTATTATACAGTAAAGCAATCAAGGTCCATTAATGTCACAATCTATAAAGTTAAACACTGTTTTAGCCACCAAGGCAAAGCACAGCACCATATGGGCTGTTATGAAGAAAGTTAACTTCATAACTTCATCCCAGCCAGACCCGGTACAAATGGTAGTCATAAAATATCAGTACACCTGTGAAAAAATTCTAATCAACAGAATATAAAGGTTGTATATTTCCACATTTACCCTTGGAATATCTCCTGGATAACTTCAGTGATTTGTTTAGAGTTTTAAATCTCAGACTGTACGTCAAATCTGCATTTCATAGATGAGTTATCATTTACTCTACACTATCCATGTGTTCAAAAAAATATGATCAAAATTACAAGTTTACACCCTCAAGATATGATCTCACTGAGTTTATTTAGGCAATACCAGCCATTAGTTACACAATCTGGAATGCAAAATTATGTTTGTTTTCTCAATTCCTAAAACATGTGTTGAGCATTTGATTTTTTTCTTACTCTTTTCCCATTGTATGCCAATCTGAACAGAAACCTGTGTGTCAGAGTACTATAATCAACAGTAGACATTATTTTCTACTTAAAGCAGATTATTTTGAGGAAGGGAGAAAACATTGGAATAGCATTAAGAATTCCTGTGCAGAAGTAATTCAATGTTAAGCATGTCATTTTTCTCTCAGTTGGATGCCTGTCCTGGTTTTGGCTGGGACAGAGTTAACTCTCTTCTTAGTAGCTGGTACAGTGCTGTGTTTTGGATTTAGTGTGAGAATGATGTTGATAACACTCTGATGGTTTAGTTGTTGCTAAGTAGCGCTTATCTTAAGCCAAGGACTTTTCAGTCTCCCCTGCTCTGCCAGCAAGCAGGTGTGCAAGAAGCTGGGAGGGAGCACAGCCGGGGCAGCTGACCCGAACTAGCCAAAGGGGTATTCCATACCATGGAACGTCATGCCCAGTATATAAACAGGGGGGAGCTGGCCGGGAGGGGCGGATTGCGGCTCTGGCATTGGTCAGCGGGTGGTGAGCAATTGCATTGTGCATCACTGGTCTTTTTTTTCCTTCCCCCCCCACCTCCTTTTTTTTGTTATATTCCTTTTCATTATTATTATTATTAATATTATATTTCATTATTACTATTGTTAGTATTATATTTTACTTTAGTTATTAAACTGTTCTTATCTCAACCCACGAGTTCTGCCTTCTTTCACAATTCTCCTCCCCAACTCACCGCGAGCAGTGGGGGGGGGGGGGAGGTGAGGGAGCGGCTGTGTGGTGCTTGGCTGCTGACTGGGGTTAAACCACGACAATGCCATACCACAGTTTTGGTTATTGGACTGAGAGCAAAATATCTAAGAAGCCCAGGAAGGTTAATCATTGCCAATTTCTAATTTAAACAACTGCATTTAAAATGTACTTGTGACAGTAACTATGAAAACCCATAAACATCAGCAATCACTAACTGGGGCATTGCAAAACTGGAAAGAACTGCATTCAAACTACACACAATGCTCATAAAAATTTATTCTGATTCTTTCTAAATGTAACAAAGTTAAATTCACTTTTCTACCTATGAAGATCTTTTAAACTGGGAATGACGTTTGTGCATTCTTTTACAGAAGACCTCTTCGACCCAAGTCTTCGAGGACTGAAAAGACATTTCAAACATAATTGTATTCCTGAACTTCAGAACTTAATGCCAAAAATTGCATGAACATCTATATTTCTGTATATGCAGAGTACCTCAGAATGATTCCCATCATTCTGATAGTAGATAAAATCAAACACCATGAGCTGAAGGTACAGCTCTGTATTGGGTTTGCGTGGCAAGGTTTTGGTAGCGGGGGGGCTACAGGGGTGGCTTCTGTGAGAAGCTGCTAGAAGCTGCCCCTTGTGTCTGATAAAGTCAATGCCAGTGAGTTCCAGGATGGACCCGCCGCTGGCCAAGGCCGAGCCAATCAGCAATAGTGGTAGCGCCTCTGTGGTAACATATTTAAGAAGGGGAAAAGAAGTTACAGGGGAATGGCAGTTGCAGCCGGAGAGAGGAGTGAGAATATGTGAGAGGAACAACTCTGCAGACACCAAGGTCAGGGAAGAAGGAGGGAGGAGGTGCTCCAGGCGCCGGAGCAGAGATTCCCCTGCAGCCCGTGGTGAAGACCATGGTGAGGCAGGCTGTCCCCCTGCAGCCCATGGAGGTCCACGGTGGAGCAGATATCCACCTGCAGCCCGTGGAGGACCCCATGCTGGAGCAGGGGGATGCCTGAAGGAGGCTGTGACCCCGTGGGAAGCCCATGCTGGAGCAGGCTCCTGGCAGGACCTGTGGAGAGAGGAGCCCATGCTGGAGCAGGTTTGCTGGCAGGACTTGTGACCCCACGGGGGACCTATGCCGGAGCAGTCCTTTCCTGAAGGACTGCACCCCGTGGAAGGAACCCATGCTGGAGCAGTTTATGAAGAACTGCAGCCCGTGGGAAGGACTCACATTGGAGAAGTTCGTGGAGGACTGTCTCCCGTGGGAGGGACCCCATGCTGGAGCAGGGGAAGAGTGTGAGGAGTCCTCCCCCTGAGGAGGAAGGAGCGGCGGAGACAACATGTTATGAACTGAACACAACCCCCATTCCCCATCCACCTGCGCTGCTCGGGGGAAGGAGGTAGAGAATTCGGGAGTAAAGTTGAGCCCGGGAAGAAGGGAGGGGTGGGGGGAAGGTGTTTTTAAGATTTGGTTTTATTTCTCATTACTCTATTCTGATTTGACTAGTAATAAATTAAACTAATTTTTTTCCCCAAGTTGAGTCTGTTTTGCCCGTGACGGTAATTGGTGAGTGATCTCCCTGTCCTTATCTCGACCCACGAGCCTTTCGTTATATTTTCTCTCCCCTGTCCAGCTGAGGAGGGGGAGTGATAGAGCGGCTTTGGTGGGCACCTGGCGTCCAGCCGGGGTCAACCCACTACAAGCTCTGAACAGCCCTAGCTCTTTACTCCCAAGCTTTAGAGAGTTCCACAGAAATATGAATATTGATATTTATGTCTGCCTCATTAATAATCATTAAAATGATTTAGAGGATCAGTAAAACATACATATAATAGAGGAAATGGTTAGGATGAATCAGAACTGGAAGGGAGAAAAGAAGGAATTGTTTAAAGGATTGCACATTCCATCTGTCAGAAGACTAGTATGTGGCAATCTTACTAAAATTTGAAATCTGTAAAAAATGCAAAATTTTCTTTTTACCTAGAGACAATTGATTCCTTCTTTTATTAACAGATTTAAGAATCAACTCTTCCTCGTTACATGTTTACTGAACTAGGACTACAGTGAAATACAAGAAATAGGGACCATTTTTCAAAGACCAGGCCTAGTGCTTACAGTGATGTCAAGTGGGGTTTTTTTCTGCTGGCCTCCAGGGACACCATGAAAACTGCCTCGATGAAGGCTGTGCAGCTGAGTGAATTGAACAGTCATTGTGTTACAGAGATTTTTTTCAAAGAATGATACTAGGAGCTTTTGAATATCTTTCTCTTCTGGTCTATCAGGATCAAAATCCCCAAAAGCAATTATATGTTTTTGGATGCTGAACTTGGAAATCTCTAGGACAGAATTTAAGAAATACTGGAACAGAAGAAAATCTTCTTGCTGTTATGGGAGCAGTTACCACAACAAAACAGATAATAGACAGATATTTTATTATAAAAAGTAAATACAATTATACTGATTAATATTGTCTCATCGTTTCTCGTGTTCATCTCACTCTATCTGTTGTCTGTCTGTCTTAGATGCTAAACTCTCTAGGACAGGCACAGTAGGGTCCTGGTTTATGATTAGGCATACAAGGCAAACACTAATCAAATAATAAACACTGACTCCTTACTTCTGATATTTACAAACAATTATCCCTGTGCCATATATGTCTAGCTTGTAAAACTGCTTATGATAAGACAAGTACTTGTCTCCATACTTGTTTGCAAAATGTCTCTTTCATATCATGAATTAGAAAAGAATTAAATTAATGAGAATGTAATTCAACTGATTAAGAATACTGCTGGTAGCATTTTGTGGTTGGAGTTCAACAATAATTCTTATAAAAGAGAACACCTCTCACCTGCTGAATGGAATTATTATCCCTAATAAAACAGGTCTGTTTGAGGTGTTTTACTTTAGCTTCACATCCTTAAATATTATCTGCCCCCACATAATCTTTTAGCTAATCATTTGGTTATGGAATGCCAAGAGCTACATAAATGAAATAGCAAGATGTCTGAAGGTTTGGATCCAGCTTCCATCAAGACCAATGGGAGTCTTTCCTTTGATTTTAATGTAGTCTGAATCAGGCACCAATGACAAAGATGAAAGAGTTTATTAAAAAGCAGCTTGATGCTATTATTGTGCATGTGTATTCTTCTGGGAACAACTCATTGAATTGCATCTGGTTGAGCTTAGAATGAATGAATAACAGCGTGGAAGATCGTCAGAGCTGGATAGAGCACAGGCACACAGGAATATTAATTATCTTAGAAAGAGATTTACTGAAGACAAGGCATAAAAATGCAATCCAGAGAAAAACCTAAGAAGCAATGAAGCGAAATTCATTAATTGAGAGCAGGTACACACTGTTCTCAAAAATCTTTTGGCAGTATTCCCATTAGTAATCAGTATTGTCTCATACTTCCCAAACGACATCATCCTAATTGTTTGAGCTATCAAACGAAACACTGAAACATGTCAAATATTACAACATCCTGAGACTCTTGATTTTTCTGAAATCCATTACTATTTCCTGTAAATGCTTTTCTTGATCTATCAGAACTAGTGAACCAAAAATCTTTTTATCGGATGCCTTGAATAAGAATGAACTTTACTAAACTTTTCCTTAAAAGTAATGGGTATAATGGGACGGTAGTGGGGATAGGTTATCAGGTGCATTATAGCTTTTTGGTGTAGTTATTTCAAATCAAAAGATAAATTTGCTCTTCATAGTCCTGAGGGATGGCAATAAACTGTTAGCCAAAGTTACAGTATCTAGTAAGGGAGATACAGTGAAAAAGTGTTTTCTTGTGTTCAGATGGATTTTTCTGGTTTTTAATTTTTGCCCATTGCCTCTTCTCTCTTTCTATAATAAATCCCAGCCTCCAGTTTTCTGATTTCTCTACCCCAGCATTTGATCCCCTTCTAACTTTTTGCCCAATGTTTCTTTTATTTTGTTGGTTTCAGTTGTGCCATTTTATTGACTCTGAGCTATGATGTCTGCCTACCTCTGCATGTAATCTAAATTTCCCATCCACTTACTCCTGGATGTTTCTCCCATTTCCTGGTCTCTCCGTTTCTAATCGCCCAGCTGTAGTGACCCTGATCGGGAGACCATTGTACATCGAGGAGTTAGTGATCCACATAACAGTTAACCTCAGTACGCCCAGGCCTGTGCTGCACTACACTTACGGCTTGGCCTTCAGGCCTGTGTTGCGTTGCACAAATCCCTTGGCCACAGGATAAACTCAGCCAGCTCATTGTCACAGAGGAGCCTGCAGGCAGCTCCCACTCGGTACCAGCGACTACGCCACTTGCGTGGCCTTGTCTTTATCTAAAAGTGCAGCAAGAAGTTCTCATGGGAGCATCCTTTAGGAATACAGTTGTTTTCTTGTAAGGAAATTATAAAATAGCTCAAATGGCCAAAAGGGAGAGCTTCTCTCCACAGGCAGGATCTGCTCTGCACAGTGTGCTGTGGGAAAATCCATCCGGGCTCTATCTGATGCTGCATGAATGTGGGGTGCCCAGCATCTGAAGGGGCATAAGATTTACTCGCTATCTATATTCCTCTTCTTATTCTGTCTTATTAAACAGTTATTTTATGTAGGCATTTGTTGTCAGGCCTTTCTTATTGAGATCCAGAAAGAACCCTGCACTGTCTCTCCCCCTCCAGGTGCAGAACACCAGCCAAACCTAGTCTTCCTCCTTGGTGCCCATCTCTCCCTCTTCTGCCTCCCCCACAGGAGAGCTCTGCTTTCAGACCAAGTAGTCTCTTTCTCCACAGCAAGTCACCCGAGAGGGTGGGGAGGAAGTATTCCCACTGTGAGGTCAAGTACCCAGTCTTAGCAATATCCAGTAAATCAGAGCAGAAAAGCCTGTTCAGCCCTGGAGCATACCTCAGGGTCTTCTGAAATGCTAGCTGTTAAACTTAGTAGTGGTTTCATGTAAACAATTTTTTCAAAGATGAGAAGGATAAGAAAATTGTTTTCAGCACCCTGCCAAACATAAGTTTCTGCTTCTTATATTGCTTCTGTTTCCTCCTTAGACTTCTTACATTGCAATTCTTATACAATAGGACTTTAAAAAAGAACATTACAGCTTCAAAAAATAGAACACAGTGCTAAACACAGGTGATAAACAGCATGTTTATTCTTTTTCTAGATACACCTTTCAAAAAAAGACTAGTTTGAATTTAATTTTCTCCAACAAGTTATCCTGAGTCTGCATAAAAACTTTCAACTCAATGTGCCAGTTTCACCAATGTTTAAAGTGAAATTAAAAAAAAAATAAATTCTTTTAATAGGACATATCAGGCAAACTTATCAGTCACTGTTACCAGGGCCACTCTTAACATGAATCTGAACCTTGTAAGAAACCTGCATACACATGTATCCCAGCACATGTAGATGCTCTAGAATTTTGACTGGGGTATAACTAGGTATGTATATTCCTCTGATTGAAAGCATTTTCTTAATTCCAAATTTCTCCCATTTCATTCTAAGTTGTGCATCTTCTTTCAGGCATAAGATTCTCACTCTTCCCTGGAATGAAGACTCACCATTTACAGTCTAATACAAAGACATAAAAATCTATTCTGCAAAGCCATACAAACAAATTCCCATGCTGAAAATTCTCACACCCAATTCCCTAATATTCACAAGTATGAAAATGCATGTATGATATGTTTTATAACAGACATCCTTCTCCAAGTGATGGAGGAGCCAATGAGGAGAGGTGCTATGCTGGACCTTGTTCTCACCAACAAGGAGGGGCTGGTGGGGAATGTGAAGCTCAAGGGCAGCCTTGGCTGCAGTGACCATGAAATGGTGGAGTTCAAGATCCATAGGGCAGCGAGGAGGACACACAGCAAGCTCGCTACCCTGGACTTCAGGAGAGCAGACTTTGGCCTCTTCAGGGATCTGCTTGGTAGAGTACCATGGGATACAACCCTGGAGGGAAGAGGGGCCCAAGAAAGCTGGTTAATATTCAAGGGTCACCTCCTCCAAGCTCAGGAGTGATGCATCAAACAAAGAGGAAGTCAGGCAAAAATGCCAGGAGGCCTGCATGGATGAACAAGGAGCTCCTGGACAAATGGTTTGGGTTGGAAGGGACCTTAAAGATCATCTAGTTCCAATCCCCCTGCCATGGGCAGGGACACCTTCAACTAGACCAGGTTGCTCAAAGCCCCATCCAACCTGACCTCGAACACTTCCAATGATGGGGCATCCACAACCTCTCTGGGCAACCTGTTCCAGTGCCTCACCACCCTCACAGTGAAGAACTTCTTCCTTACATCTAATCTAAATCTACCCTCTTTCAGTTTAAAGCCATTACCCCTTGTCCTGTCACTACATGCCCTTGTAAAAAGTCCCTCTCTGGCTTTCTTGTAGGCCCCCTTTAGGTACTGGAAGGCTGCTATAAGGTCTCCCCGGAGCCTTCTCTTCTCCAGGCTGAACAATCCCAACTCTCTCAGCCTTTCTTCATAGGAGAGGTGCTCCAGCCCCCTGATCATCTTCGTGGCCCTCTTCTGGACTTGCTCCAACAGGTCCATGTCTTTCTTATGTTGGGGGCCCCAGAGCTGAATGCAGTACTCCAGATGGGGTCTCACGAGAGCAGAGTAGAGGGGGAGAATCACCTCCCTCGACCTGCTGGCCATGCTTCTTTTGATGCAGCCCAGGATACGATTGGCTTTCTGGGCTGCGAGTGCACATTGCCGGGTCACGTTGAGCTTCTCGTCAACCAATACCCCCAAGTCCTTCTCCGCAGGGCTGCTCTCAATCTACTCATCGCCCAGCCTGTATTTGTGCTTGGGATTGCCCCAACCCATGTGCAGGACCTTGCACTTGGCCTTGTTGAACTTCATGAGGTTTGCACAGGCCCACCTCTCAAGCCTGTCAAGGTCACTCTGGATGGCATCCCTTCCCTCCAGCGTGTCGACCGCACCACACAGCTTGGTGGCGTCAGCAAACTTGCTGAGGGTGCACTCAATCCCACTGTCCATGTCACCGACAAAGATGTTAAACAGCACCAGTCCCAATACCGACCCCTGAGGAACACCACTCGTCACTGCTCTCCACTCGGACATCGAGCCGTTGACTGCAACTCTTTGAGTGTGACCATCCAGCCAATTCCTTATCCACTGAGTGGTCCACCCATCAAATCCATGTCTCTCCAATTTAGAGACAAGGATGTCATGTGGGACAGTGTCAAATGCTTTGCACAAGTCCAGGTAGATGATGTCCATTGCTCTTCCCTTATCCACCAATGCTGTAACCCCATTGTAGAAGGCCACCAAATTTGTCAGGCACGATTTGCCCTTAGTGAAGCCATGTTGGCTGTCACCAATCACCTCCTTATTTTCCATGTGCCTTAGCATAGTTTCCAGGAGGATCTGCTCCATGATCTTGCCGGGCACAGAGGTGAGACTGACTGGCCTGTAGTTCCCCGGGTCTTCCTTTTTTCCCTTTTTAAAAATGGGTGTGATGTTTCCCCTTTTCCAGTCAGTGGGAACTTCCCTGGACTGCCATGACTTCTCAAATATGATGGATAGTGGCTTAGCCACTTCATCCGCCAGTTCCCTCAGGACCTGTGGATGCATCTCATCAGGTCCCATGGACTTGTGCACCTTCAGGTTCCTTAGATGGTCTCGAACCTCATCTTCTCCTATGGTGGGCGGTTCTTCAAGCTCTCTCATAAGTCAGGGCAATAGGCCTCCTATATTTTATTTCCTATTAAAGGAGTGTCCATATTTTAGAATGAAAAAGCCAAAACTAATCTCCATATGTGCAAATCTGCTTTAATGGGAACTCCCAGTTTCAATGTTTCATCACCTCCAAACACACACTGAAAACATTGGGTTTCATAAGAGTCTACTAAATTTTTACCTTTTCCTTAGTGCCCTGGCAGATCTACAAGATGTGATAAAGCAGTGAAGAGAGGAGCAAGAAACTGTGCTGGTTTTGGCTGGATAGAGTTAATTTTCTTCATAGTAGCTGGTATGGGGCTATGTTTTGGATTTGTGACCAAAACAGTGCTGATAATACAGGGATGTTTTTGTTATTGCTGAGCAGTGCTTACACAGAGTCAAGGCCTTTTCTGCTTCTCACACCACCCCACCAGTGAGTAGGCTGGGGGTGCACAAGAAGCTGGGAGGGGACACAGCTGGGACAGCTGACCCCAACTGACCAAAGGGATATTCCATACCATATGACGTCATGCTCAGCAATATAAAGCTGGGGGAAGAAGAAGGAAGGGGGGGACATTCAGAGTGATGGCATTTGTCTTCCCAAGTAACCATTACGCATGATAGAGCCCTGCTTTCCTGAAGATGGCTGAACACCTGCCTGCTGATGGGAAGTAGTGAATGAATTCCTTGTTTTGCTTTGCTTGTGCATGCGGCTTTTGCTTTCCCTATTAAACTGTCTTTATCTCAACCCACGAGTTTTCTCACTTTTACCCTTCTGATTCTCTCCCCCATCCCACTGGGGGGGGGGGGGGGGGGGGGAGAGGAGTGAGCAAGCAAGCAGCTGTGTGATGCTTAGTTGCCAGCTGCAGTTGAACCACAACAGGAACAAAGCTGGTAATGACTGCTTCTAGATTCCCCCTGCCATATCCTCATCAACAAATCTTCCTGCCACTAAGCTTATTTAGCTTTATTTTCCAATGCTAACTAAAGAAGTTTCATAAGTCAGTCCAACACTGAAGGTTGGCAGCAGATACAGTGAATACATATTCATCAGATTATGACATTTTTCAGCTACTGTTATATGATGATGTAGAAAGGCACTGTAGCAGAGACAGGGTAATTTTTCTTTATAGCATGTTCTGGACTACAACAGAACAGAATATTTTGCCTTGGTCTTCCCCTTCTACTTACAGTGTATATAGGCAACCTATCAGAGTGAGCTTAAGTCACGCTTAATTGCTTATTTCACAGTATGTGAATATGCAATGAAGATTCCAGGTCTAGCTGCAGTAAGTCTTCCCTCCTGGTGCCCATTGCATACTGATATTAGAAACTGATCTGCCAACAAAAGCTTTTCCAGGAAGGAGAATGTGGTTTCCTTCATCAAGAATAAACTCACTTTTTGATTCAAATTAAGGATGACACAACCCAGGCAGGCATATAAATGTCCATCAGCTATTAGTTCACATGATACACATGCTTTAATAGGAGGCAAGAACAAGGGCAGTCTTGAATACTGAGTTATATACAATGAGGGTGCTACATGGTCTTGGAGCTTACGGTGTTTTCTCACTCAGATCACTCAATGGTTGCAACAGTTACCGATATCTAAACATAGCTTGAAATCTTTCAAGATAGTTAAGAAGTATTTGAATGAAGAATCATTCAAAATGAATAGAATTGTTTGCAGAATTTATCCTATGAGAAAATTTGATATTTTGAAAAGGTTTTTTTAGACTCTAAGTAAGTGACAAGAATGTAATATGGTGGACATGGTCAGCTTGATGTTCAGACTCACAAATATCCAATCATCAATTCTCCCAAAATGCATTCTGTAAATACCTTTGGAGTCAGTGCAGACCCAAAGAACAACAGAACATGATGGTACAGTTTAGCCTCTCATTACAATCAAAATATTTTCTGTGCTTCTAGCAATAGCATGAAGGAAACCAACATCCTGCTTCCTAAGGCAGGATGCTGTTATGACCCAGACCGGACAGACCAGAGGGTCGTAGAGGTTCTGGGATCCCCCCGGGCTAAATTAAGGTGAAACGACACCAAACGATCACTTTGAATGCTTTATTTGAACAATCCAAACCGTGGAAGGCGTAACGGTGGGCAGCGTGGGTTGCAGCAAAACGTTCACAAGAAGAGAGAAAAGAGAGGAAAAAAAAAGAAAGAGGGGGAAAAGAAAAGAGAGAGTCACCGCCCTTGGATCCCGCGGTGTCGGCGACGAGCGCGGTAATCCTCTGGTGATGGGCGCGCGCAATGTGGCTCTTTGCAGTTGTGTCTTTTATAGTCTAAATCTCTGTCCACAGTCACGCCTCTTGAAGACTTATATGGGTTCATTCCAGACAGTTCTCAACATATATGGTAGTGTTCCAGAGGGTTCTTTATCTACTGAGCATGTGCGGCTTATTGGGGTGGTGGTCTTAGGGACTTTCCAAGGAGCTACAAGCCCCCTCCTCCAATAAGCTTTGTGTGGCCTCTGGCCACATGTGGTGGGTTACCAGGCTGGGTCTGCCAGAACACAGGGCTGCACACCCTCCGGCACACCCCCTGTGTCCATGCCAGCCAACTTCTTGCTAATGGCCCTCCCTCTTTGTTATGCAGACCGCACCTTGGTTGCTACAATGTTTGAGACATTGACAGACGTTAACTCTTTCAGTCCCTCACAGATGCCACTGTGCAGAATTGAGAAATAATATTTCAGATGGCATCACTGGTTTCTGTTACTCAGTTTTCTTAACAGAGGTAGGAAAATGAGTGAAAGAAGTCCTAAGAAGACTCAGTGTAAGAGTATGTTCTGCAGCTTTAAGATGTAGTAGTCTGTCTCTTGAGAAGAATCCCTTAATAGCAATGGAGAAGCATTATATAATTTTGTTGGATAGAGAGGCCAGCAGAGACAAGCACAAGAAAGTTGCAGTATCAGAGGATATCCACTTCAGTTTCTGCTCTTACTTCACTATTAGAGGACTCCTCAGATGATTTGTGTAGCTAAACAGTAACACCTTAAAACTTTTCTAAGTTTCTGAGGAGCCTTTCTTGAGCCTTAACACCATCTCTGCTTTTAAGAGCAAGAAGTCTTAAGGGTCTTGTAGAATAGTCACAGGGAATACTGCCTCTCTTCTGTTTGCTCCGTCATTCTTTGTATCCCTCAAATTGGTTAACAGATCTTTCAAATACATTATCTTTCAGAGTACTCCTAGAAGATGTGAACTCTGACTTGTCGACTCCCTGGCCTGGATGAAATACCAGGCATATAGATTCTTCAGTGAGATTTTCTCCAGATGTGACCCCAGGACTTTTGAATCCTCATCTTAAAATGATTTTCAAATCTTCAAAATCTTCTCTGTTCTTTCCCATCTTTTTCACACCAGATTCAAAATATCTATCTCAAAGGGCCTATACAGAAGGCAGATTTGGCAGCATTGAGGTTCATGTTAGTATTAGCACTCAAAGATGTGCCAAAGCAAATGCTTCAAGCTTTAGAGGAAAGAAAACAAATAAAAAACTTCTTCCTTGAGATAAGTTTGTGGTTTGGGTTTGTTTGTTTTTAATCTACATGACCTCTTTATTTTGAATTAATCTAAAACTATTTACCTAAAAATTATGGGTTAAATAGTGATGAATGTACAAGGAGCACCAAGTAACTGCTTCACAAAGAAAGAAGGAACTCTGTCCTTTAATGACCCTTGGGTAGAGGCATGAGGAAAATCTGAAGACCCCAATTAGGGTGTGTGTCAGTCAAACATACTGAGCACACACACTCTCAGAGTGGAATATATCTGTCCAAAAGATTTAAAGGAACACCAAATTATCCAGCATATGTGGTGGGTTGACCTTGGCTGGTCAAACCCAATACAGCATAATAAGACAGTTGATGCAAGGAGAATACTATTGCCCTAGGCCAGTCTTTCAAAAGCTGGGGGCCAGATGCCAGATTGAGGACACATTCATGGTTCATTTAGACACTGTGTTGATGCCTTTCAGATTTAATTGCTGACTGCTCTGCAGGAAAGTCTGAAACAATTGGCTGTTGGGTTTAACAGGCTGTCCTAGCAATTGTATTTATTGGGCAACTGTTCTCCATCAGGCACAGCCCTATGGCAAGGCCATGGCACAAGAGGCAAGTGACCAGATGGAATCATCCTATGAGCTAGATCTGGTCTGCAGGTCATCACTTAACACTAGCGTCCACTGAAAGCAGCATGCAGTAAATAGTAGGCAAAAGCCAGACATAAAAATATTGAGATGCTAGTGTCAGTTAGGGCTCTGTTATAATTATTGTTGCTTTTACACTTTGCTTTGAGGAGGTATTGCATACTACGTGATAGAAATACAGCATGTCATGAACCTTCAAACTGACAACTTCGCTGTTTGTTGCTGGCTGCTTAACAGTTTCACCTTCAAGTACCTACATTTCTAAGAAGAAAATAAAGTAAAAATAAGCTTACTTTTATTCAATGAATGAAGAAGTTTATTTTTTATTTCTTTTCTGTGCCAATCATCCCTTTCTGAAACAACATTCTTCTGCTATGACTCAGTGTCTTATCAGCATTTACATTATTTTTATATCAAAGCATTGGGCTATATATGGCTAATTGCTATATTGTTTTTAAACGATAGTGTTTAAAGTCACAGAAATACGTACTTGCAACTGAAACTACTCTCCTAAGTACTTACCTCATATGAAAAATCCTTATGTATTTTTCCTTTCCGAGGAAAAACTGATCCTAAGAGAGGAAATGAGTTTGGTTACATCCTCAGTTCACAGTGGTGTGACTAATTATTTCTTTTAAAACATATTATGTGATCATATAAACCTTTGTGTTTTTAAGAAGCCACACTAAAAATACAGTTGTTTTCTTGACTGCTTGAGACTTAAGATAACAAGGACCTGTTCTTGTAAATGCTATCACACTTATTGCTCACTATGAGCTGTCCTGAAATCACAAGTCTTTTATAGCATTACTACACTGCATTTACAGGACTATAAATCAGAATAGTACATTTCCAAAAAATCAAATTTCAGTACTCTAATCTGTAGTAAAACAGTAACACTGAAATAGAGACCTTCAAAACCATATCTTTGAAAGGTAAATGGTTTCTAATTGTTCTTACTGAAAAGGAGAATCTGATAAAAGAATGATAAAAGATGATGGCATTAAGTCAATGATAGACACTAGTAATCACCATACAATGTGGTCTAAGAAATTTGAATAGAGTATTTTGATTGCTGAATTAATCACTGAAATGACTGCTTAGTACAGTAGCAATTCTGACCTCAAAATTATTCAAAACCAAACAAATGAAGATAAAACAGAAATCCTACAAGGATTTGAGACTGGAGTAGTTAACACTGACAAATTCAGGATATTCATATATAAGCTGCCCAATACAAAATGGGGAGAGAGGAATACACCAAAATGCAAGTATGAGAATCTGTCTCACAACTCAAAGTAATGAGAATGAAATAAAATGGGGAGCCTATTCTGCCTTTTATGCTATTTTCTAGCACAAAAACAGTTAGGCACTTGCAGTACCTACTTGTTTGACTCAAAGGGACACTGCTAACCAAGTTTTATCCTTAAAGCACTTTGGGCATATATGCTTTGTATGTATGGGCTCCAAGAAAAAAATAAATACACATTTTGGACATCAAAACCATCATAATGTCCAAAATATGAACTTTTTTCTTGTTAGTCATTCATTTTCCTCTGATATCATCATATGGTCCAGAATCATACTTTCAGTTGGGTTCAATACAGAATGATTTTTATGCCTTCAACTTCAATAATGAGGACCTGTAAGGTTTTCCTCCTGTCTTTGGAGCCTCTGTATTTGCATGTTACAAATTGGGAAATAGAGGTTTGTCTGAGGTATGTTCTCCTGTTTTCAATCACAGAAGGTTTCTATAATTCCTAAAAGGTAAAAATAGAAAAACAATAATATTAAGGGGTACACAGTTGCAACATTTTGTGATTATTTGATCAAAAATCACTGCAGTTTACAACTGAGGATCATGAAACAATAAGATTTTGGTTGTTTACTTTATGCTGAAGTAGTTCTTACATAAGTGCTTTTTATGTAATAAGAAGCAAAATTTGTTTGAAATGCCAGGAAGAAAACAAAACCAATACATTTCATATTCTACACAATGAAGCACTGAAAGGAAATATACACTGTTTTTACAACATCAGGCTTCAGAAAGAGGACATTTGATATTTAGAATAGATTCTATGGAATTAATTATTGCATGTTCCAATTTAATTAGAAGAGCCCTGTGCACTGTTCTAATCAAGTATTTTACAAAATTCTACTCACTGTTCACTTGCACAGGTGAAGTGGCTCATTTCTATTCATAGCTCTGCATGAAAAAAACTTCTTTCCTTTGGCTTACAATTCATTGAAGATGCTACAATAATATTTTTGTTTATTTCTCTCTCTCAAACTCATATTTGGCAAGCCACTTTATTTCATCATATTCCAATCCAAACATGAAACCCTCCTATTTGCACATGCAAATTAAAACATCTTTAGCTTATAATTTATGTACAGCACTTGAGTTCTAGCTCTAGAAAAATGGAGCCAGAAGTCAAGACCAGTGTTTTGATAACCCATAGTGACACCAAAAACTTTGAGCGATGACATTTCTTGATCATGCTTTGTGACAGTTCTAATGGAAAGTTTATGTACTCTATCAACACTCCCTCTTACCTTGTCCAGTCTTTTGTATTACCCAAACTCTCAGACTCATTTCAAAGGGCTTTCCAAGACCTTTAAATTTGCCTCTACTTGCAAACAGATGAATGGAAAAAAGTGAATCTGCTCAGAAAATGCTCTGAAAGTAGCAATAACATTCCATCCCATAACCCAGAGTCCGGGATTGGAACAAACTATGAGGAAAGTGCTTGCCTACAGCATAATTACACATAAAGTGAATATATAGCTTACATTAATGGTGGAAGCTTTACATTTTTAAAGGGCTTATTTATTGTTACAGAAGAGCTCAAATATATACTTTAAAGAAGAAAATCATAAAATCTCTTCTGTCCTGTGACCACAAGGGAAAGGAGAGATGCATTTTAAACACTAAAAAAATGCAGTGTACTGCTAGGATGTACCTACTGTATATGAACCTCAAAGTAGATCTTAAACACAATGACTGAAGTGCATCTGCATAGATACTAGCTAATATTGGTAAATACTAGATCCTGGGAACATTGGATGGTGCGAAACATAGGAAATACTGCAAATATAGGAATGTAGTAAATTAGCTAAGGTAAAAAAAAGAAAAATGTATGTCCTCATTAATTTAGAGTAAACATGCAATAGTGGATGTATTCTTGTCAGAAAAGGAGGTTGGTTTTAAAAACCCAAGTATCTCCTAAGAACAAGTTGATGTATTTGGACTTATTAAATATAATAATAGAATGCATGAGCAAAATAAGTATTGTTTTAAATATGTATCTGACTTCTGATAGCAGTTAGAAGCCTACCTGAACAAGCACCATGAAATGCTTGAGTCACTAAGCCACTTCCCTTCTGTGAGCACTAAGACCCAAACAATCTAAAAAAACAAACAAACAAAAAAACCAAAATGAACAACCAAAAAAACCACCACACAAAAAACACACAGCAACAAACACAGATAAATACTGAAAAAAGTTTCCAAATGTTTACTAAGAAGGTTGACAAGCTATTTTAAGCAAAGGCCAAAAAAAGTGAGTTATAGAAGCAACAATCTTAAGAAACAAAGGCAGAAACTTCAAACAGTAATAGTCCCAAAATGTTCAAATACACACAGACAACACTTTATTGTTCTTTAACAAACATGTTATTAAAAATTCACAAGTTGCCTTATTCAGAGATGATCCCAACAAAATCATAAAAATCCCAGAAGCGTTCACTAAGACAAATCACATTTTCAAAGTCTAACAGTCTGCCAATACAACTATAAATTCAGTCTATTATTAGACAAGTATTTGTAACTGTATTAATTTGTAAATAAAGAGATAAGCATTAATTTCGTAATTCACAACAAAAATCCACTAACTAATGAACTTGTGTAAAAATTTTTTGAAAGATCTACAGTCTCTGCAAAAAATAAACCTGTCAGTTAAGTATGGAAAAAGCATACGTGATAATTTTATAATGCATTAACTTTGTGACAACTTTGCACATGCCTGCCATTTCAACATTACTAATGCCTTCAGAGGTAACGTCACAAAAAATAGGAATAGCATTAACTTGAGGATGGACCAAAAAACTAAAAGCTAGCCACTCACTGCTTCAGGTGATCACTAGGAGAACGTGAAGCAAATTTCATGACAGTGGGAGCTTACAGAAGAACAGATCTCTTTTTTCTTCCCACTCCCTGCCACAACTGTTTTTGGTTTGCATAGAAAAGGGAAAGTTCTGTTGGGTTTTAGTGGGCTCTTATTTTTTGGTTTAGCTATTAAAGTTAAAAAATACACTAGGAAACACTACAGTTTCTGTGTATTTGTGTTTTAAGATAAATTCAAATGATCACTTAATTTCATATATAATAAAAAACTTCACTTTCATATACACTGAAAGTGTACATGAAAGCATTCACTTCCATGTTTGCTTTCACAGTTATAACTTTTTGTTCATGACAGGGAGAATGATTTTTAATTTCTTTTCCATATGTAACATATCAAGCTGTTTCTTATAATTGCATCAAGAAGTTCTGATTTTCTGTAGTTTCTTTTAGCCTGTATCCATGTTTTCAAGCATTCTTGCTAGACAAACATAGCCTCCTACTCAATGGATAGATTAATTTACCTCTCCAACCAGCTTACTAATAAGTACCTAATAGTGATTCTTCCACCAGCTTAAGAAAACTCAGTCTTGCATTTGCAAGACTGGCTAACATTGTTTCTTCAAGAAGGCAGAAGCTTGCTTATTTTTCTCCAAAGTAGAAAAACATGAATACAAACTGAAACAACCCTCCTGCAAGTAGATGTATAACTATGAAATAACCGATCAGGACTCCATTTCAGTCTCTGTGGTATCAGTCCTTGAAGAAGTTTTAGCTCTTGGTGCAGCCTCTCCATCTAAGTCCTGAATGCCAGACAAATCAATAGTAGGCAATGGTGCTCTCCGATACAGGAATGGGGGGGGGGGGGGGGGGGGGGGGGGGGGGGGGGAGAGAGAGAGAGAGAGAGAAACAAGCAAAAATGCAACAAAACATTAATGCATATCACAGCAGTAAAAGAAAATAATTAAAAACAAGCTTTAACAAAAAAAAGTGCAGGCAGGGAAGGGTTACTCAACTGTTCTATATTGTCAGATCTTATCATTTTATAAGGAAAAAAGTGAGCTAAGCAAAACATGAAAAAAAACCCCCTCAACCAAATCATAATTTACTTTTGTCCTTTAAAATATTCTTGCAAAGGACTGTAAGGGTATGTGGAAGGAGAAAGCATCTGTTCCTTTAAGGGTATCTGGTCAAAGGCCTTTTAAGTGCAAAAGGAGATAATAAGAAAAGGAGGGGGGAGGGAAGATGTTTAACAATGGAATTTTATAACCTGTCTGCTACCCTTACAGATTCTTCTCAGGTTTAAAAGGAATTCCACTTCTTCTAGTTTAATAAGAAGTTGCTGCTCCAACCATGAGGTAGATACTTACAAGTCAGAACACCACTGTGCTACCTACTTCATATGCAGAATAAATGACAGCATTCTTGTTCCAAAGAGATTGTAATCTAAAACCTAACAACCACAAAAATATACATACTCCTAATTTCAGACTCAGACTACATGAGATTAATCTGAAGAGCATTCAATTCTCCAGAGCAGCAGCATTGCTGTTTATTTGTATCCTCCAGAAAGATTCAGTGTGAAAATGAACAAAACCAAACAGCACAAGACAGCGAACATTCAACATTAATACATAAAAACATAAAGCATCAAATATTCCCATTGACCTAAACATCTTTCAAAAGGGGTTTTGAGAAGAAATGCTAGCTAAGTAGGTTACATTGATACCATAGTAAAACTCTATTTAGTGATTAAGTGTTGTCTGCTAAATATTAGGCTACCAAATAAGGCATGCATTGTCCTATTCAGTAGATAAGAGGAAGGATATATGGTCAGGATGTCCTTGTAATTAGAAACTACGTAGGCTTCAGTAGGTCTTTATCAGTTTTGGGTATTCGCAAGAAATGCAAAGTATGCAGAAGTTAACTGAGCCTGCGCAGAAGCAGAGTTCAACCAAGGGACATTGTGAGGAAGACTATCGAAGACCACCAGAGGACCCCCAAAGACCACCTGAAGAGTCAACTGCGCATGCGGATCACCCATTGAGGACGCTGCAACTTTAAGTGGAGATGAGGCTTGCGAGAGCCAATAGGAACGAGGGTAACTCAGCGAAACTGTAAAAATACTGATAACTGTTGCTCGAAAGGTATAAAATGCTTTACCGTGTGTTAACCAGGTATGCACATTAGGTGGAGCGATCCCCTGTGCATCCGGTGCCGTAATAAAGAATGCCTGCTTTCTAAAACTTCAAGCTAAGTCTTAGAGGGTTATTCTTTTGCGACCGAATTTACGGTATCAACATATAGCAAAGTCAGAGATATTATGGCTCAGTTTCTAAAAAAATGAAACAACTTCATCTATAGAAGTTGATTTCCTAACTCTAGTTTCAAAGGTGTGCTTGCAAATATAACTCAAATAATGTTTCTTCTTTGGCCAACTGCAGTACTATTGGAAGTGCTCATAACTTTACCAAACAGCAGTAGAAACTTTACAGTATAATGCTTATTACTATAATGTGTTGGGTTTGTGTAGCGGGGGAGGGGCTACAGGGGTGGCTCCTGTGAGAAGCTGCTAGAAGCTTCCCCGGCTCCAAGTCGGACCTGCCTCTGGCCAAGGCCGAGCCAATCAGCAATGGTGATAGCATATTTAAGAAGGGGAAAAAGACTGCTAAGGTAGAGGGAGGAGTGGGATGTGAGAGAAAGAGTGAACCATGCAGACATTGAGGTCAGTGAAGGAGAGGGAGGAGATTTCCCTGCAGCCTGTGATAAGATGGCAGGCTGTCCCCCTGCAGCCCATGGAGGGTTAACGGTGGAACAGAGATCCCCCTGCAGCCTGTGGAGGACCCCATGCAGCAGCAGGTGGCTGGGCCTGGAGAAGGCTGTGACACTGTGGGAGAGCCCATGCTGGAGCAGTTTGTGGAGGACTGCAGTGCATGGAAAGGACTTGTGTTGGAGAAGCTCATGGAGGGCTGACCCCCGTGGGAGAGATCCCACGCTGGAGCAGGGGAAGAGTGTGAAGAGTCCTCCCCTGAAGAGGAAGGAGCGGCAGAGACAATGTGGGAGGAACTGACCGCAATCCCCATTTCTGCCCCCCTGTGCCGCTGGGGGGGAGGAGGTAGAGGAATCGGGAGCAAAGCTGAGCCCGGGAAGAGGAAGGTGTGTTTTTAAGATATGGTTCTATTTCTCATTATCCTACTCTGATTTGGTTGGTAACAAATTAAATTGGTTTATTTTTCCCCAAAATCGAGTCTGTTTTGCCTGTGACCATAATTGGTGAGTGATCCCTCCCTGTCCTTGTCTTGGCTCAGGAGCCCTCTTGTTGTATTTTCTCCTCCCCATCCCGCCGGGGGGGGGGGGGAAGAGTGAGCGAGCGGCTGCGTGGTGCTTTGTTGCCGGCTGGGCCTAAACCACGACATATAACAAATTATACAAGAAGCCACAAACCAGCAAAGAATAATGCCAACGTAAGACTGTATTTTCAGGGAGGTGTAGAAATTATCATCAGAAATATTTGTTCTTATGAAAGATTTAAAACATACAGGTAGGACAGAAGATGGAAAAAAACCACCTCTTCTACCATTAACCAAGCTTTATTTTAAAGTGAAAATATTTTTATATAATACTGTACTTTGGGAAGCAAACTGTTTAAAAATACAGTCCTAGAAAAATATTTTATATAGAGAAATATAAAAGTAAATACAAAATCTTTCTATGGAATTATTTCAGAAAGTACTCTCTCAACTCTTTACTGGGTGGGAATCCAGGAGGCTTACTGCCTTCCCTACCACAACTAAAGCTTACATAATTCTGACTAACTAATAACCCTAGGGATAACTAAAGAATTCAGCAACATTTGTTATGGAGTAAAGTTGTTCTCTAGAACTTTAGAAAATGACAAATGGTGACAAATTGAGTAGAGGAGCCTGTTCTCTCTCAAACTGAAAGATATGCTTGTGTTTAAAAGGCCTAGCCTAAAGAGGATGTGCATACAGAATTTTTTCCTTGGTTAATTTGTGCCTCAATTCTACCATCAAGCACAAAAAAAAAAAAAGCCTGAGAAAGGGAAGCCAAATACATTTACAGATTGTAGATGAGTGTTATATTATCAAAGGACCAATTTTTTTTTCTCCCCAAAACTGGACACTAAAACCAGAGTTCAAAGTTCATCTGACCTCATTAGACTTCCTGCTGTTTCCAACTCACTGGATAAAGTCCTTTACTTTTAGTTAAAAAGTTCAAGTGGAAAGAGAAATGAGTTTTCATATATCAAACTAATATATGGGCATGAAATTTAAGCCAACACTTTAATTTTGCAAAACTAAAGCTTTCTTAATACTACTATTTTGTTTTCTGACCTATTGTGTAAAATATGGTCCAGGCCAGGGAGAAGAATGTTAACTGGAAACATTAACCAGAAACATTAAAAGTCAACCAAACATTACAATACATCCTGATAATTAAACCACCGATCCCCTTCCCCTGACCACCATCTTCACTAGACCTTTTGGCTGAAAGATAGTCCTGGTATTGCTACTAAATGCTCATCCCAAACAAAAGGGTTAAGAAAGTTGTCTGACATTATAAAGCCTCACCTCCAACCTCAAACAACAGAGATGCTATCAAAATAAACTGTTCAAACTTTCACCATGCTTTTAGATGAAGGCAGACTGAACTTAGTCTGCCTTGAGCTCTTTTAAGTTTTTCTATAGGAAAAATAAAAGTAGCTAAATGTTAGCTCTTTTGGATCAGAAGAAAAAAAGCTTTAGAGAGGCCTACAACCTATTAATATACTGAGCCACAGAAAGGGTTGAAGAGCACTGAATGCTGGGCTTTGCCTAGTAAAGATCGAAGAGGACTGTGTGTGCACGTTTTGTTAAATCGATGAAAAAGGTACACCGCTCCCTAATTCCCTAGGTGATACCAGGGCCCTAACGCTACCACCCACAGGGCGGTCCTACCTTCAAACGGCGGGCTAAGCAGTATACTCAGCCCTATAGCAATATGTAATAACAACAAACCCTATCCGTTACTGTGCCAAGATTTTTATCTCCTCAAATGCGAGCAGTCCCGGCCCACCACAGCTACAACGTAGCTTCCCCCCTCGGGAGAAGCCGCCGGCCGGGGAGCTTCAGTAGTATCCCCGGCAGAGAGAAGACAGAAGCAGCACCTCTCATAGCCCCAACCCTAGCTCTCCCCTCCCCGTTACCTGGTCGGCACCCCGCTCTTTGCCCCGGCAATCAGCATCTCCCTCTGCCGTCCGCTCGCCCTAGGACTCCGCGGGTCCGCAGCACCACCTGTCCCCCACGCCACACCTGCTTTCCCCAGAGACTGCTTCCCCCCAGTCCAGGCCGCTTGTCCAGAGGCGCCTCAACCTCCTGCCAGCTTCCGCTTCGGGACTGCACGGCTAATGTTCGTCTCTTCACTCCGAGGGGATCTCTCGAGCGCGGCAGCACAGGACAGCAACAGCAGCGGCTCGCACAAGAGACTCTTGAAGAGCACGTGACCCATTAACGGCTCCGCTTGGCCATGAAAGGACCGAGCCAGCAGCTCTATAACACGCGTCCTACAGAACGGCAGACACCACTACTGCATGGGGAGAGCGCATGCACGCCCTACTCTCCACCGTGTCCGCTGGGGAGGGGGTGGAGCCCAGTGCTATACACCCCACCCCCGGTGAGTAACGGAGGACGGGTTGGACGAGTTTTAGGCGAGCACCATAAACTGCTGTTAGCAAGGGCAGGTCGTGAAGCAGAGGGCAAAGTCAAGGTTGCGCTGAGGAAAACACCCCTGTTTCAGCACCTGAAGAATCCCCTTTCTCAGAGGTTTCCCACAAACCAGGAAGGCTCACACTGTGGGCAGGGAACGGCTGCACAGAGCCTGCTCTGCCGGGGGGAGCAGAGCGGCCGTAAGCAAGCTCCATGCCAGGAGGAAGCCCTTGTTCACCCACCTGCCAGGGTGCCTCGGTCTCCCCTAGGTTAACCAAAGCAACATGCAACTAGCAGCTACAGCACATAGCATAGAATCATAAAATGGTTTGGGTTGGAAAGGACCTTTAAAGATCATCAAGTCCAACCCCCCTGCCATAGGCAGGGACATCTTTCACTAGATCAGGTGAAAGCCTGATCCAACCTGGATCAGGCCCCATCCAACCTGGATCAAAGCCCCATCCAACCTGGCCTTGAACACTTCCAGGGATGGGGCATCCACAACTTCTCTGGGCAACCTGTTCCAGTGTCTCACCACCCTCATCATAAAAAAATTCTTCTTTATGTCCAATCTAAATCTACCCTCTTTCAGTTTAAAACCCTTTAAGGTCTCCCCAGAGCCTTCTCTTCTCCAGGCTGAACAACCCCAGCTCTCTCAGCTTTTCCTCATAGGAGAGCTGTTCCAGCCCTCTGGTCATTTTTGTGGCCCTCCTCTGGACCTGCTCTAACAGGTCCATGTCTTTCCTGTACTGAGGACTCCAGAGCTGGATGCAGTACTCCAGGTGGGGTCTCACCAGAGTGGAGTAGAGGGGTAGAATCACCTCCCTCGACCTGCTGGCCACGCTTCTTTTGATGCAGCCTAGGATATGATTGGTGCTCTGGCCTGCAAGCACACATTGCCGGCTCATGTCCAATTTTTCGTCCACCACTATCCCCAAGTCCTTCTCTGCAGGGCTGCTCTCAATCCATTCATCCCCCAGTCTGTACTGATATTGGGGATTGCCCTGACCCTGATGCAGGACCTTGCACTTGGCCTTGTTGAACTTGAGGAGGTTCACATTCTCCTACTCCTCAAGCCTGTCAAGGTCTCTCTGGATGGCATCCCTTCCCTCTAGTGTATCAACTGCACCACTCAGCTTGGTGTCCTCTGCAAACTTGCTGAGGGTGCACTCAATCCCACTGTCTATGTTGTTAACAAAGACATTAAATAGCATTGGTCCCAGTACAGACCCTTGAGGGACACCACTTGTTACTGGTTTCCACTTGGACATTGAGCCATTGACTGCAACTCTTTGGACACGACCATCCAGCCAATTCCTTATCCATCAACTTATCATCCATCAAATCCACATCTCTCTAAATTACAAGAACATTGTTGGGGACCGCATCAAAGGCCTCGGTAACTAAATCAGCCAATTCCCTCAGGACCCTGGGATGTATCTTGTTGGGGCCCATGGACTTGTGTAGGTTCAGGTTCCTCAGGTGGTCTTGAACCTGATCTTCTCCTACAATGGGAGGGACTTCATTCCCCCAATCCCTGCCTTGAGGTTCAGGGGGTTGAGAGATGTAGGAAGAGATTCCAGCAGATGTCAGGGTGATACAAGTTCCCCAGCAGGATTAGAGCCTGCAAGCGTGATGCTTCCTGAAGTTGAAGTAAGAACACTTTGTCAACAGGCTCCCCTTGATTGGGCAGCCTGTAGTAAACACCAGCCACAAGGTTTCGTTTGTTGGCTATAGGACATGCTGCAATGTTTAGGAGACAGAGGTTTTTGCAGCACCTCAGGAAGTTGGAAAAACCTCTCGGAGCAATTCTTGGTCATAATGTTTCCACAAGACACTTAATCCATATATTCAACAAAACACTTCAGAACTTTCAGACAACTCTAGGACATTCCTGGGAATTTTAATGCAATAGCTGATTACATACCAAGAATAAAAAAAAAAAAAAAAGACAAAATCAAATCTTAACATTGAGTTAAGACTCAAAGATGAGTCATCAAGTCATACTGCAAGCTTTAATATAAAAAAATCAAGCATATTGTACACATCGTCATAACTGATTTTATAACGTACTACATGTAAATAAAAATACAAGACACTTTACATTTGTCAAACTTACTCCATATAAAGAAGTATTACTCTGCAGATTATGCAGCATTTTATTTTGCACAATTACAATACCACATACAGGTTAAGTGACCTAAATTATCTTGGTTTCAGGTGCTAAACAAGTTATGTAGTTTTTTTTCCCCTGTGTGTACAATTGAAGAAAAGAACGCAGTCACACAGAATAATACACAATTATCCCTGTCCATAAAAATACAAATATGATTTTTAAGAACTCGTAAATAGGACTGCAGGTAAAACACTACCTCATACAAGTAATTCATAAGATTATTGTGCTTCCAACTCTTAATGTAACTTTTGACAGTGTGGGGTAGTGAAGAAGAAAACCAAGAGAACAAAGGATATTGAGATTCAACCAGAATGCCAGAGTTCAATTGTCTATTTGTAAAAACAAGAACACCACATTTTAAGAGTAACTACAGACTGGTTAAGAGAGACATAAGTTGGGCAGTATTACAGATGTAACTACTCAGCAATTGCATAATCAACGTTTACCTAACCTTGCCTTATTTCAAGGAGCTTGAAAAATCAAATTAAACACTAATCACATTTTATCTAAGAAAAAACCCCAAAAATCCCAAAAGCACCGTAATAAAGGCAAAGTATCCAAGTTCATAGGAAAAAAAAAAAAGAGTAAATAGTACAATAAGGAAATTAAAGGAAAAAAATGTCTTTTTTTTTGTGGTGTGCAAGGGTTTGTTTTCTTGTTTGTTTGTGGGTTTTTTAGTTTGGGTTTTGTTGTGGGTTTTGTTTTTGTTTTTGTTTTTGTTTTTTAATTTGTTATAACGGTAGTGTTTCAGCTTTAAATAGGTCTTTCTTGGAACAGGCATCTCTCTCGTGTAATGCCAGGATTTGTAGATTGAATATCCACCTAAACCTCATTTGCCAGGAAAAACATTAGGATAAGGAAACAAGAGGTAGATCTTAAGGTAGCATGGGTAAACTGCCTTCAAGTCACAAACAAATTATCTACCAATTGGCCTGCATATGCCATATGCTGACTCTGATAAGGAGATGGTTTGATTACAGCACATAATATTTATATACTTTTTTTTTTTTTTTTTTTTTGACAAAAAGGGCATTTCCTATGTCCCACCACCTCTTCACAGCATGGATAACTCAGCTATGCTACTAATTTTAAAAAAGAAAAGAACTCAAAGATAATTAAACAGAAAATTCTCTTAAACAAAAATATTGCTTCCACAGCTTTGGCATAAGCAATAGGTAGGTGACTCAAAAGATCAATATATTTTAAGTCTGCAAAGCATCCAATATTTCAGTTTCAACACTAAGATTCATCAGAATTAGTGTTATTCCTGAACTGAGGTTAATTTACTGCTCCTCTGTGACATGCTGCTTTTCTTCATTTGATACTATGCTGCTTTCACATAGTATTTCAAATTGTCTACAGACTGTGTTTTGAGTAAATGGTTAACAGCGGTACAGTCACATTCAAATATTAGAATTCATACAATAGTCTATTTAGTTCCTATTTACACTATTTCCAGCTCCACAGAAAATGCTGTAACAGTTCTGACAGTTATATGTCAAGAATCATTTTACAATTTTTCAACCCATTTCAGACTTCATAATTTAAGTGTACATTTAGAAATATTTCTCTGAACTGTGACACAGCTAGTGCACCAAATACCACTATGCATCCCTAACATCAGAAAATAGAAAAAAGAAAATCATTATAAATTTCTGAAAAAATGAGGCAGCATTTATGGAGAACTAGCCTGGTTAGGGGAAACATTAAATTTTATACACATGAAAATGTTGCTTTTTTTTAATGCATTCCAAAGCATAAAGATAGTGTATGTGAACATTTCCCCCTCTATTTTCAATAATACATTACAAATATGCATGGCACACTACATGTCTGGATAGCAATAGAGATGATGTTAAGAAAAAAGATGCTATCTAAATCCTATTAGGCATAAGAAGGCACCACTGATTTGTCCAGACATCACCCAGTCTGTTTTGTTCTCAATTTTAGCATTTGAGCCAGCATTTCTTTCTGATTAACCTATCCAAACCCACTTCTATTCTGGTTTTCTCACTACAAACAACACGCATTCATAGTAGTATTTCATCATGGAGAGTTCATTCACAGTGTATGTTGACAATACAGATTCTTTCTCCACCTGAAAGTAAAAATCAGACGCCTTCAAAATACTTTCTCTACAGGCACCATAGAAATTGCTATATACTTTCTGCCAACAGATTTCACATGTTAAAAAAACAAACAAAACAAAACAAAAGCAGCAAACAAAAACCACCAACCACAATGAAATTAAAAAGTTGCAACACAACTATAAACATTTAACTCTCAAAAGTTATTAGTCTAACCATTAAATTGAAGTACATTTAAGGTAAAGGTTTGCATGAAGAAGTTCATTCTGTTTACACCAATACTATTCATTCCAAATTCCAGCATCATCTTACCTCTATATGGAATCCATACTGCAGTATAACATTTTTTATATCCTCATAGCTTAATTCTATAGAAAGTTCATTTGCCAAGTTTTCAAAATGGTAAAGGAGAGGACCTACAGTACAAAGACACAATGGAAATAGCCATTAAAAAGGCAAAAAAAATTTTTTTTTAAATCAGAAGTACATACTGAAAGTGTTAAGAATGCCAATATCCAGGCCCACAACATTCAAATACAGACAAAAAATACATATTTCTATCACTCAAATATGATTTTTATAATGAATTTCAGTCTAGCATCACAGCTCTCTCTACAGAATAGGAGGCAGGACATGCTGTGGGCTATTCAAGAGCTATGTTCACATTCTGTGACTGCCCAGGACTGGTGCAGTGACTGACTGATCTTTCAAGTTTGCCTTTCCCTTACCATGGCAAAAGTTTTAAGTCTCTCTTCTTTTAAGCCAAAGCTCTTATGCCTTATTCTACTTAAAAGCATAGTACAAATTAGACAACAGATTAAGAAAAATAAGAAGGATGTATTAACAGAATAAGGTCTATTTTCTTAGAAAACCAGCTGTTGTGGTTTAACCCCAGCCAGCAACTAAGCACCATGCAGCCGCTCGCTCACTCCCCCCCCACCCAGTGGGATGGGGGAGAGAGAATCGAAAAAAATAAAACCTCGTGGGTTGCGATAAAGACAGTTTAATAGGACAGAAAAGAAGGAAAAATAATGATAATAATAAAATGACAATAATAATACTAAAATAATTAGAATATTAAAAAAAAAAAAACCAAAAACCAGTGATGCACAATGCAATTGCTCACCACTTGCTGACTGATGCCCAGTTAGTTCCCGAGCTGCGATCAGCCCCTCCCAGCCAACTCCCCCAGTTTATATACTGGGCATGATGTCATATGGTATGGAATAGCCCTTTGGCCAGTTTGGGTCAGCTGTCCTGGCTGTGTCCCCTCCCAGCTTCTTGTGCCCCTCCAGCCTTCTTGCTGGCTGGGCATGAGAAGCTGAAAAATCCTTGACTTAGTATAAACACTACTTAGCAACAACTGAAAACATCAGTGTGTTATCAACATTATTTTCCTACTAAATCCATTATTTTCCTACTAAATCCAAAACACAGCACTATACCAGCTACTAGGAAGAAAATTAACTCTATCCCAGCTGAAACCAGGACAGTATCCACCCCTTACTCTATACCATCTACATCATGTCCAGGTCCCACATTTTCCAATGCATTTTCAATTAATCACCACCACTTTTCCTGTCTTTTGCTACATATACACACAGATAACATTTCCTTAATCTATAGGCCTTTAAAATGTCCATTTAAATGTCCATTTAAAATGTTCGCTGAGTTCATTCAGTCCATGACTTTGGGCTCCATCTGTCATAACAGTCTGTCTGGGCAGGAGGGATGGTGCAAAGACCGCTCAGTTGGCAGAGCAGGATTGGACTTTGGTGCAGTACGGCGGGTGGGTGACATTGGGTGCAGCAGGAGGATGGTGTGTAGTGTTGGATTGTTGCATGCTGAAGTCAGTCCTGGTTCCATCACTACTGAGCTTCACTCGGTTTTATCAAAGTTCATTCTTCATTAATCTGGGTGATTCTTACTGTAATACCATTGATATAGCATATAACAACTATAGTAGTGATGACATAGAGTGGCAGGGTTATATAGCAATCAACATAATACAATTTAATTCACTGGCTATTCTCACCTAAAATCAAATCTCCTTGAGGCACACATCGGACTTCCCCGTCCTTCCGCATCACCCACCAAGTGCACCCAGGCCCTTGAGCAAAAGCAATCCCACGAATGGGTTTGCCTTTGCCTGAGGCAGGAATAACCCAGACTGTTTTTCCTAGCATATTTTTTATGTGCACTACAGGGACTTTATCCCCTTCTACAGTACGTAAAAGTTCTGATTGGGCAGGGCCAGCCCGATTGACAGATCCTCTAGTGTTGACTAACCAGGTGGCCTTTGCTAGATGTGTATCCCAATGTTTGAAAATCCCACCACCCATTGCTCTCAGTGTAGTCTTTAACAACCCATTGTATCGCTCAATTTTCCCAGAGGCTGGTGCATGATAGGGGATGTGATACACCCACTCAATGCCATGCTCTTTGGCCCAGGTGTCTATGAGGTGGTTCCGGAAATGAGTCCCATTGTCTGACTCAATTCTTTCTGGGGTTCCATGTCGCCATAAGATTTGTTTTTCAAGGCTCAGGATAGTGTTCCGGGCGGTGGCATGGGGCACGGGATATGTTTCCAGCCAGCCGGTGGTTGCTTCCACCATTGGAAGCACATGGCGCTTACCTTGACGGGTTTGTGGGAGTGTGATATAGTCAATCTGCCAGGCCTCCCCATATTTGTATTTCAGCCATTGTCCCCCATACCAAAGAGGCTTTAACCGCTTGGCTTGCTTAATTGCAGCGCATGTTTCACATGCATGGATGACCTGTGCGATAGTGTCCATGGTCAGGTCCACCCCTCGATCACGAGCCCATCTATATGTTGCATCTCTTCCCTGGTGGCCTGAGGTGTCATGGGCCCACCAAACTAAAAATAATTCACCCTTATGTTGCCAGTCCAGATCCACCTGAGCTACTTCAATCCTAGCAGCCTTGTCTACCTGCTGGTTGTTTTGATGTTCTTCAGTGGCCCGGCTCTTGGGTACATGGGCATCCACGTGACGTACTTTCACAACCAGGTTCTCTAACCGGGCAGCAATATCTTGCCACAATGCAGCAGCCCAGATGGGTTTACCTCTGCGTTGCCAGTTACTCTGCTTCCATTGCTGCAACCACCCCCACAGGGCATTTGCCACCATCCATGAGTCAGTATAGAGATAAAGTATTGGCCATTTTTCTTGTTCAGCAATGTCTAAAGCCAGCTGGATGGCTTTCACCTCTGCAAACTGACTCGATTCACCCTCTCCTTCTGCAGTTTCTGCAACTTGTCCTATAGGACTCCATACAGCCGCCTTCCACCTCCGATGCTTTCCTACAATGCGACAGGACCCATCAGTGAACAGGGCATATTGCCTCTCATGTTCTGGCAGTTTATTATACAGTGGGGCCTCTTCAGCATGCATCACCTCCTTGGGCAATGCTCCAAACTCTTTGCCTTCTGGCCAGTCCATGATCACTTCCAGAATTGCTGGGTGACTAAGGTTTCCTATTCGACTTCATTGTGTGATCAGTGCAACCCCCTTACTCCATGTAGCATCAGCTGCATGATGTGTAGAAGGGACCTTCCCTTTGAACATCCAGCCCAGCACCGGCAGTCGGGGTGCTAAGAGGAGCTGTGTTTCAGTACCAACCACTTCTGAGGCAGCTCGAACTCCTTCATATGCTGCTAATATCTCCTTTTCAGTTGGAGTATAGTGGGCCTCGGATCCTCGATATCCCCGACTCCAAAACCCTAGGGGTCGACCTCGGGTCTCCCCGGGTGCTTTCTGCCAGAGTCTCCAGGTAGGGCCATTCCCCCCGGCTGCGGTGTAGAGCACATTTTTAACATCTGGTCCTGCCTGGACTGGCCCAAGGGCTACTGCATGAACTATCTCCCGTTTAATCTGTTCAAAGGCTTGTTGTTGCTCAGGGCCCCATTTAAAATTGTTCTTCTTCCGGGTCACTTGATAGAGAGGGCTTACAATCAGACTCTAATTTGGAATATGCATTCTCCAAAAACCTACAACCCCTAAGAAAGCTTGCGTTTCCTGTTTACTAGTTGGTGGAGACATAGCTGCTATTTTGTTGATCACATCCATTGGGATGTGACAACGTCCATCTTGCCATTTTATTCCTAAAAACTGAATCTCCTGTGCGGGTCCCTTCACCTTACTCTGTTTTATGGCAAAACCGGCTTTCAGAAGGATTTGGATTATTTTCTCCCCTTTCTCAAAAACCTCTTCTGCTGTGTTGCCCCATACGATGATGTCATCAATGTACTGCAGGTGTTCTGGAGCTTCACCTTTTTCCAGTGCATTCTGGATCAGTCCATGGCAAATGGTGGGGCTGTGTTTCCACCCCTGGGGCAGTCGATTCCAGGTGTACTGGACGCCCCTCCAAGTGAAAGCAAACTGTGGCCGGCACTCTGCTGCCAAAGGGATTGAGAAAAATGCATTAGCGATATCACTTGTGGCGTACCACTTGGCTGCCTTTGACTCCAGTTCATATTGAAGTTCTAGCATGTCTGGCTCAGCAGCACTCAGCGGTGGTGTGACTTCATTCAGGCCACGATAGTCCACTGTTAGTCTCCATTCTCCATTAGACTTTTGCACTGGCCATATGGGGCTGTTAAAGGGTGAGCGAGTCCTGCTGATCACTCCTTGGCTCTCCAGTTGACGAATCAGCGTATGGATGGGAATCAGGGAGTCTCGGTTGGTGCGATATTGCCGCCGGTGCACCCTTGTGGTAGCGATCGGCACCTGTTGTTCTTCGGCCCTCAGCAACCCCACAACCAAAGGGTCCTCAGAGAGGCCAGGCAAGGTGGACAGCTGTTCAATTCCCTCTGTCTCCAAGGCAGCTATACCAAAAGCCCACCGATACCCCTTTGGGTCCTTGAAATACCCTCTCCTGAGATAATCTATGCCAAGGATGCATGGGGCCTCTGGGCCAGTCACAATGGGGTGTTTCTGCCACTCATTCCCAGTTAGGCTCACTTCAGCCTCCAATACAGTTAGCTGTTGAGATCCCCCTGTCACTCCAGAAATACAGATGGGTTCTGCCCCTTTATAACTTGATGGCATTAGGGTACACTGTGCACCGGTGTCCACTAGAGCCTTATACTCCTGTGGGTCTGATGTGCCAGGCCATCGAATCCACACAGTCCAATAAACCCGGTTGTCCCTCTCCTCCACCTGGCTGGAGGCAGGGCCCCTCTAATCCTGGTCAGAGTATTCGTTACTCGCTTCTTGTAAAAATGACTTAGAGGTCCCTTCAAGAGGGTCAGAAGCCTTTGTACAGTCTCTGGGGAATTGCTTGCTGGAAACCAGAGCGGCATCTTTCCTGGAAGAATCCCCTTTTCTGGTTGCTTTTCCTTTCAATTCACGTACCCGTGCATCTAGGGTCGAGGTAGGTTTTCCATCCCACTTCCTCATGTCCTCTCCGTGGTCATGCAGGTAAAACCACAGGGTACCCCGTGGTGTATACCTTCTATATTCTCTCTCTTGAGCAGAGGAATGCTCACTCCTAATAGATGAGATACTGGTCCATACAGGTGGGGAGTAGGACTTTTCGATCAGTTCGATCAGTTTTTCGGACTTTTCGGACAGTTTTTCCACAGCCGAGACACAGGCTCGTAGGGAGGAAGAGAGATTTTCTTCATATTGCCAGAGTTGGCAAGCCATTTCATCCACTGTCGGTGCCTCTTCGTCTTTCCAAGTTAGAACTACCAATGGGTTGGCATACGACGATGGTGTGCTCTGTGTAAACTTCCGCCACATGGGTCATGTGCAGTGGACTTTGTCTGGATCTCTGGGTAATTGTGCATTGTCCGGGTCATAATAAATCATCTCTAGCACGGCTAATTCCCTCAGGTACTGGATACCTCTCTCCATGGTGGTCCACTTGCATGGTTGACAGATAACATCTTCCTTCAACATACACCTTTCCCTCACGCCTGACAGGAGTCGCCTCCAGAGGCTGAGGGCTTGTGTCCCTTTTCCAATCACCTTGTCAATGCCCCCTTCCCTAGCAAGTGATCCCAGCTGCTTGGCTTCCCTACCCTCTAATTCCAGGCTACTAGCCCCATTGTCCCAGCATCGGAGCAGCCAGGTGATAATGTGCTCGCCTGGACAATTGCTGAAATCATTTCGCATATCCCACAGCTCACTCAGGGACAGGGATCGGGTGATTACCTCTGGTTCTGCCTCTTCCTCCTGTTCTCGTGATGACCCTGGTTCACCTTCATCCCTCACTAAGGGAGCTAGTTTTTTTGTATATTTCTTCTTCTGTACAGGGGCGACTGATACTGGCACAGGTTGGTACTCTGGTTCAGCTGCAGTGCCTGTTGCGGGGGTTGGAGTAGCCACAGTGTCTGTTGCAGGGGTTGGAGTAGCTGCAGTGCCTGTCGATCTGTTTTCCCTCCCTTCCCCCTGAGGGTGCTGCACAGTGTCGAGCAGTGTTTGGTAGATCCTGGCCAGGGCCCAGCACAGTGCGATAAGTTGTGCCTCTTTGGAATAGCCACAGCATTTTCCTTTCAGATATTCTATCACTTTATCAGGGTCCTGTAGTTGTTCAGGAGTGAAGTTCCAAACCATTGGAGGTGAGAAGTTCTCTAGATACCTGCCCATTTTCTCCCACATGCCATGCCACCCATGGCTATTAAGCCTCGGGGCAGATTTCCGAAAGGTATTCTTAAACAGTTGTTTAACCTTAAACAAGACCTGGAACACATTCAGGAGACATAACAATAGGAACATGCTGGTTTGAACATCCCAAGGATATTCAAAATTCTCAAGAGCTACTGTAATTTGCCTGGAGGAGAAGGGGAAGCTGAAGAAATGTGTCTCCCCCGTGGCTTGGCTCTCTGATGAGAAAAGGTACAAGGTGTAACTATTAATAGTTTCTGATAGACGGCTCCCGAAGTACGGAGGTGACGGCAATGCTGACTACAAATACCAGATTAGTTTCATGACCAGCACTTCTATCGTATCATCAGCCAGTGTTACAAAGTAGAACAACACGATAACTCTGGCCCAGTTCCCACGGGTGATAAACAGCACAACAGGGAGCATATACTGCAAGTAAGGTCTTACATAACGCACCTTTAAGGACAAGCGCACCAACTTTGAGAACGAATGCATCAACATTGTGACCAGTGACTATTGAACTAATATAATGAATGTTTATAACAAATTTGTTCTAACACATTCCAGTCAGATTTGTTGTTATCTCAACCCGTAGTGCCCCACGTTGGGCACCAAAAAAGGACTGTCGTGGTTTGACCCCAGCTGGCAACTAAGCACTAAGCATCACGCAGCCGCTCGCTCACTCCCCCCACCCAGTGAGATGGGGGAGAGATTCGAAAAAAAAAACTAAACCAACATCTCGTGGGTTGAGATAAAGACAGTTTAATAGGACAGAAAGGAAGGAAAAATAATGATAATGATAATAATAATAATAATAATAATAAAATGACAATAATAACAATAAAAGAATTAGAATATACAAAGCAAGTGGTGCACAATGCAATTGCTCACCACTCGTTGACCGATGCCCAGTTAGTTCCCGAGCCGCGATCCCCCTCCCAGTTAACTCCCCCCAGTTTATATACTGGGCATGATGTCATATGGTATGGAATAGCCCTTTGGCCAGTTTGGGTCAGCTGTCCTGATGGTGTCCCCTCCCAGCTTCTTGTGCCCCTCCAGCCTTCTTGCTGGCTGGGCATGAGAAGCTGAAAAATCCTTGACTTAGGATAAACACTACTTAGCAACAACTGAAAACATCAGTGTGTTATCAACATTCTTTTCCTACTAAATCCAAAACACAGCACTATACCAGCTACTAGGAAGAAAATTAACTCTGTCCCAGCTGAAACCAGGACACCAGCAAAAAGAATACAGGACACTACATTTGTCAAATTTAAATGTGTGACACATGAATGTGAAACCTGGCACTGGGCAGCTTTGCTTCTCTATTTAAAAAAACCAAACAAACAAAAAACCACAAACAACCAAACAAAAAACCACAAACAACCAAACAAAAAACCACAAACAACCAAACAAAAAACCAAACACAAACCACCAACCAACCAACCAACCAACCAAAAAAACAAACAAACAAAACATCAGATGGTGTTGATGTGATTATAACTAACAGACATCTGGACATATTCTGAACAGGCCTGAGATAATTTGAAAGCTCTAACTCTGCAGGATTTTCAGCACAGACACTTTCATCCCCACAACTCTTTTCAGGTACTAGGTGCCTAGTATGTGAGGAAACAGAAGTTGAGTTTGTGGAAAAAAAAGACTGGTCACACTTACCTACGTTTATCCATATTCCTCCAGGCTTTAGTATTTTCCATATTGTATCAATATAATCAATAATGTTATGTGCTGTATCTATAAAGAAGCAAGTTGCTATGCAGTCCCATGTATCTGCACAAAAAGAACATATTATACAGATATTAGTTTCAATGTTTCTCCCCCATAGAAATGTATCATTTAACACAGAGATTTGTTTTACACTCAGGATTTACTTCAATTAACAATAAAAGTTGAAGACTTCTCATGTTTACCAGAAACTAAATGCAAACCATTGTTTTACATAAATGATGGACAGTTAAGTTTGGGTTTGTGGGGTCTATATTTTGAAAAAATCTAAAATATTAATGCATACATATCTATATATATTTTATGAAATAATTATTTGCATATCTTATATAAAATATAAATTACTGTAACATATATAATATATGAAGGCTCAAACGTGCTAATACTCGACTGTTCTATGAACTTCATTACCACAACTGTTAAAAATAGAAATGCAAAAATACCCAGCAGCTTTGGGACTCTCCGGTTATGTTAAAACCTAGAACAATACAAGCCTGTACACTAAAGTGTACTTTTACAACAATTTTAAAATATTTTATCCAGTATCTGGATGTTTCTCCAATTGTTTTTTACTAGCGTATTTAACAAGCAAGATCTTTCAAAAACTACCTTTTAAAGCATGATTCTGTTTTTGTCTAAACATGTATCTCTGAAATTGTAAAAGTTCTGTAAATTTGGGGGGGGGGGGGGGGGGGGGGAATATCGCCAGCATCAGATATCCTAACAAGACATAATCTGCAGAAAATTAAGCAATTATGTAAGGAAGGCATCCTACAAGAAAATATCTGGAAGCCTAGCTGCACAAAAAAGGGGCAGATCAAAAGCTAGTTATTTTTCATTAGAATGAAATATGGGTTCAACAAGGACAGAGATGTGGAATTGGAAAACAGAAGTCCTTGGTGATAATCCAATACTATGTGAGGAAAAAAAATTAGTGACCTCTAAATAGGCATATTTCATGTTTCTTATTATTTGCTCTACTAGGACCCGAAGTGTTAAATATTAGACTACATATGAAAGAAAAAAAACCTGCATAAGTGCTATTCTTTGATCAAAGAATAAATGTGTAATTGGTATGTGCTAAACAAGGTCATCTTCTGCAGATTAATTCAACATTAGGTTAGTCATAAAAAAAGACTACTTTATAGCTGCAATGAAGACAGCACGATTAATCTGATATCACCAGGAAAAGTAAGGATATTTGTACTGATGGGAAGTCTCAATCTTTAATAATTATCAACCCCATAATGTGCCCCTGAAATACTTGCTACTGACAGTCAATAAGCATATATTTGTTTCATTTATAATTAACTACCATCGAAAAAGTTTGCTTTGCTTTTACAACAGAAAATTAATTAACAAAAAATACTTTTTTTTCCACTAAAAAAGAATGCATTAGTTACATTGTTCACTTCCTTAACATCCCTTTTAAAAATCAAGTAAACCTTTCCCTAACTTTGCCATATTGTCTTTATTCTGAAAGAGACTACTGCAACAAAGATCTGTTAGGCAAGTAGCTAGCTACAGCAAATATATTATCTATATGTTGGGGTTTTTCTTTTTAGTTATTAAAAAAAAAAAAAGCAGCTGATTTGGAATAAGAAAATCTTGCTATAGTTGGGACTTTTTTGCTTAATGATTACAGATACAGTTCCACTCTATTTGTAATCATTTCTTATTGTCTCATAACAAATACACTAAAGATGGATTTGCATTTACTCACTACACTCAGAGTAAATTTCTTGAAAATCCCCTGCTGTCATAGAGAAGTTTGAACCAGAAGGAAGACTGTGAGGGTCAACATCAGGGAAATAAATTGGTCGTATCTGATCAGCAGATCTTTTGTTATTGCTAAACTGATGAATCCAAGGATAAAGCTTACATGAGTTAATTTCAGAGCATCTGCAAAACATGGAAATCAGAACAATTCAGTTTCAATTAATTGTTTATGTATTATCTAGAAATGTAGGTATTGAATATAAAATGATACATAAAAAGACTTTCACCAACATCCACTGTTTTATTGATAAAGTTAATGCTAAAGCTAGAACTTTTCTAAGGGACTTATCTAGTTCATAACACTTCAGACTGGCCAATTTATGAGCTGGTCAAAAAAACCCAAAACAATTTAACTGACAAACTATCACCACACAACAACTGCATTTTTTTTTTTTTTTTTTTTTAAAGTTTTAAAAACTCCCCTCCCCCCATTTTTCCACTGGGGAAAAACAACCAAACCAAACCCGATTCTTTCTGTGGGATGGATGAAATTTGTGATTCAGTATATCCAGAAAAGCTAAGCCTTTTGGGGTTGTCTTGGTTTTGTTTGTTTTATTTTAAAAAAAGAAACAATAGTCCCATGCTTGTCTTAAATCTCCTTGGGAATATTTGTTCTCATTCTAGACTCTTCTGCCTTTCCTGAACCATAATCACAAAATGAAGTGATGCATTTAAATTTCAAAAGATTAATAAATTTCACCTTTTCACAAAGCACAGTAGCTTTTCACTAGATGTCATTTTAAGTTAATAACATCCGGAGTATTGCAATTATGCTAAGCAAACATATTTTTATTTATTTGTGGATTGACATGATCAACTAAGCGAACACTTACTCTAAGAAGTGATGAAAATAGGATTAAAGTATAAAAAGCTTTTCCCAGTCTGCAAACAATTCGTAATTTAAAAAAAAAACAACAAAACCAACACAAAACCAAAAAACCCACAAAAACAACAACAAAAAAAATCAAAACCAATTTTCTCTCCCATGCATCACCACCAAATTCTGCAGTCAAGCCCACTTACTAAAGCTATGTTACACATACATAACTAGATATTCGGAGATAACAGAGGATATGCATTTTATGAGACAGATGTTGTCAACAAGCACTTTTTAAAATGTAAGCAGTCTACCAGGTTATAGAAAATGCACTCTTGGCTCGTGGATAGAAAGCATCTGAGGTAAAGTCTTTGAAAAAATTTTTTACCATCTCCATGTAGTATTTAGTTTTCTCAGTAAAAACAAAAATTAACTGTATTTGAACAACAATATACCGAGTTCATCAACTGTCTCCATATATAATGGATATATAAATATCAATCAGATATATGCAATCAGTCAAAGAAAACAAGCAGGAAAATAACCCTGACAACATAGGCCTTGTTTTCTTCAAGCAAGATGTCTATTTTGGCTGACTTAACATTTGATAGATTAACTTTTTGTTAACTATTTCAGCATTCTTTGTGTGCTCACAGTCAATTTATCCTCAGAACGTTTCTGTAAAACAATGAAATTTTCAGAAAAGCAAGGCAAAGAAACTAAGAGACCAGAGTAGATAACAAAGGAAATATTTTCTGAGCTATAAGGGAACACACACCTTCCAGTACTTTTCTTCTCATTTTTGAGCATAAAATATATACATGTAGACTTCAACAGTTCCAGCAGCAATTCCCTATTTAATATAAATCCTCTCCATATTCAAACTTGAAAGCCTCCCCTTTCCAGCTTTGATAATTTATATCTCAAACTTAAGTACTGCAGTCCTTTACAGCTACCATCCTTCCAATGAAAAATATAGGTAGGGAGTTAAAGTTGTTAATGTAGTACAATGTGAGGCACTTCTTTCTAATAGGCACAGTACATATATCAGATAACGCTCAGCCTGAAAAGGTAATTCTAGAAAAGAGGATTAGGTCAAATCTTACTTTTGACCAATTAAGAAACCTTCTCAAGGTATCAAGATTTATCTACAAAGATGCTTTTTTAGGAAAGTAAAGGTTAGCCAACTGTCAGTGTGAATCCTACTTGTATGAATTAAAGCATTTTAAACCACCCCACACTCATTTGGGTGCAAAGTGATTTTATATTACTCCAACTGAACTTTCTCAAATATTCATAAGTGCTGCTTCTACTGAAGGGCTGTTAGACTGAAGCTACTGAGTCTGCTCCGAATCTCCAGCTGCAAAACACAGCAAGTCAGCAATCAGCTGCACACTAGATCAATTCTGTTGCACAGTGGAGAAATGAGACCACATAAGATCTGGTGTCTCCTCCACTTAGATACCACCCTGGTGTTTCCCCTCCCATCAGATGTCAAAGGGATGCAATGTACCCTTGTGACTCTAGGCCACCTGAAAATTTTGGTATGCTTTCCAGAGGCAGGAAGACTGATTATGCTTCTTACAGTTTTTGTTCTTCCAAAAAACACATAAGAAAAGAAGTGTGTCTGCATATCACCAGTGATCATCTCTGCCATCTGTCATTATATCCAGGACTCATCTAAACACAAGAAAAATATACCAGGTATATAAAGAACTTTATCCATAAAAAAAAAAAAAAAGAGCAAAAAAAGCAGCAATCTCCCATGCAAGGATTGCAGCAGCTTTGGAGCCATTATAGTTTAACTCCTTCAGAGCCACTTTATTTTCAAATTGGAGCTTCCTTAATGGAATAATGCACTTTAACCAATATAGTTTTTCAAAGCTGTGTTGATTAATTTCAAATATTCATAGCAACCATAATTATGCCTTGATGCACTTCTGTGTTCACAACATACCAAACTATGACATTTTATCCACAATAACAAAGGCTCTCAATTTAAGAGTTGTTGGGTTTTTTTATGCATATTAAAAAACAGTAGATATCACTTTGTATACAGAAGATTTAAGTTACTACACCAAATCTAGAAGGCCCACTGGAGTAGTAGACTTGATATTCAAGATTGACCTTGGTTTATTTTTAGGAAGACAAAGTACTAAGAATGCAGATCCAAACTATAAGCATACAATAGCAAAACCCTCATGCCACTATCAACTGAAAATAAAAATGAATCAGGAATCATGTCATGCTGTTTAAATGGTAAAATTAAAAAGAATTTTCAAAATCTTATTTCATATTTAACTAAAAAAAAAAAAAAAAAAAAAAAAATCACAAAAAAACCACAAAAAAACCCCCACCAATAAACTAAACTAGCATTTCATTCAAAGCTGTTATTTTTCTTCCAACATGGAAAGCCCTAGGCACCAACTTGGTCATCTTTCTGGATAAATTAAGAAGGAAAGAGGAAAGGAACTGTAGCTAAACACTTATTTGCAAAATCCTTCTTTCTTACCATATTCTTCCTTAACTGGTATCTTCAGCTCATATTATTCATTGTTGTTTCTTCCAGTTCCAGGAAGGCAAACATGTCAATTTCAGAAGGCTAACTGGGAACAGTCACTTAAAACTAAAATGATAGATCTCAAAAGTCCCTAAAACCTTCTTAATAGACATCCCAAGGTTAAATCTGACAGAAAGGAATGCCTGCACCTCAACTGAACTGACTGAAATTCAAAGTCAAGTTAGCAGTTATCTGTATTGTCTTCCATGCTAATAACAAAACTTGTAATCGATAAATTGCCCAGGAAAGATGAAGGTTACAGCAGCTGAGCAACACTCAATTTCGCTGTCTAAAATTAAATACTGTTAGCAAATATAACACATATATACCTCTTTGCTAAATACATTTTATACTAATAGGAAACACCACATGAACATTAGTTGCTAAGAATTATGGAGTACTAGAGTAAGCTAAACATGAATTTTCAGGAGAATTCCACATACGGGCCAAAGACTCCATATGCAAGGAAGACAAAAACCAGTTAACATTTTGGTTTCAACCAACATGACAGCTAACCAGTGCTGCCAAATAGGGGAACTAAATAATTTTATACTGCTCTGAATCATTTCAAAAGTTCTAAAGAATGTAAGAGCCAGTAGGGCTGTATAGCTAGGGATAAGAAAAAACATTACCTCCTCCTTTCAGTAGCTGCAAGGCATTAGATCAATTCAACTGTAACATGCAATTTCATCACCAGATGATAATAATTTATGAATAATGTAAGGAAAGAGCAAATAAATCTATAGCAAATATCTATTTCCATTATAGTGACCACTACTGTCTTAAGCAGACATGCAGCAGCCATAAGAAACAATGTCTTCCCCTTGGTCTGTATTTGAATGGTAAGCAATAACAGATTTGGGATCATCTTTTTGTTCCCATGCCTAGCATAAGGGAATAACAGTCCACAAACAGAGCTCCAAAACACCATGATAATAGAGTATAAACCAGTATTTTAGGTGTTTTCAAAGGCATATCATTTCATACTTGCCCACCCATAATCTTCCCATCCTCATTCTTACAAGAACAATTACATTTTACTACCTTCTTCCTTCTAAGTTCATTGTGAGACCAATAATTTCCAGTACAAGTGACGGAATGCCAAATACAAAAACGTCACACTAAGTTAAACTTATACAGCGAAATTTATGTTATTGCCCTACATTCAAATTTAGTACCACAGTTTAATTGTGGAACTACCATATTATTTTAACTATTACTCAAGTGACAGAACTTGCTTAAGAAGTGGTGCAGCATGTTTTGTTGGTTGCTTTTAATGTAGAAACAGTACCTTAAATTTTAGTATGGAATATAACATTTTCATTAATAGGTTTCCTCTGTTACTAATCACCATCACTAAGTATCGTGCATATCTTAATGTCGTGGTTTAACCCCAGCCGGCAGCTAAGCACCACGCAGCCGCTCGCCCACTGCCCCCCCACCCCTGGGATGGGGGAGAGAATCAGGAAAAAAAAACTTGTGAGTTGAGATAAAGACAGTTTAATAGGACAGAAAGGAATGAAAAACAATGATAATGATAATAATAATAATATGACAATAGCAATACTAAAAGAATTAAACTATACAAAGCAAGTGGTGCACAATGCAATTGCTCACCACTCGTTGACCGATGCCCAGTTAGTTCCCGAGCCGCGATCCGCGCCGCTCGGCCAACTCCCCCCTGTTTATATACTGGGCATGACGTTCCATGGTATGGAATACCCCTTTGGCTAGTTCAAGTCAGCTGCCCCGGCTCTGCTGCCTCCCAGCTTCTTGCACACCTGCTTACTGGCAGAGCACGGGAAACTGGAAAGTCCTTGGCTGAAGATAAGTGCTACTTAGCAACAACTAAACCATCGGAGTGTTATCAACATCATTCTCACACCAAATCCAAAACACAGCACTGTAGCAGCTACCAAGAAGAAAATTAACTCTGTCCCAGCCGAAACCAGGACACTTAATTAAGCCATATTTGATACCCGAGATAGATGTGCATTTTACAGAAATATATTTGAAATAAAAATCGTAAAACCTATTCAAGATTATGCAGGAAGTCTGTGGCAGAGTCCAGAAATCTCAAGTCTCGTAACTTAAAAGCCATGCTTGCTACTATAAGCCTAATGACTTACCCATTAGACTCAAATACAATGCTTCCTGCTCCAATCACCCCCACTCTTTTTCATCAAAACACTCTACAAAGTGGTTTTCTGTTAGGACTTACAAATCTATTCTCGAGAGCTTTATTTATTCAAGTTTTTCCTCATTTATACTTTTGCCTCCCTAGTACCTGTAGGTTTCAAACAGCAAGTAAAACATAAGCTATGTACCTGTTGAGTACAAAGTTAGAAGAAAAGAGCATAAAGAGGCTCCATTCATTTCCTTGGCAAGCATAACCGAGCATAGCTATTTCCCACGCCAATCTACCTAGCCCAGCACCAGGTACCAGGATATTAACTTTGGAGAAATCCCTGCAACAAAACAAAAATAATAGTTAAGTCGTTATCATATACCTCTTTAACAAAAACATATTGAGGTCCAGTCCAACATTTTTTCCCCATATGCTTAGATGTTATAATGTACTTCCTGTATGACATTACTTTTTAAAGACAAACCGAGCCAGTTCTGATCAGATCACTTAATTGTATAAAGAAAAACCCACAGAAGAGACTCAAAATAATATTCACACAGAATAAAAGTACTTACACCTATGTAATCCTTATTCAGAATACAGTGCATAATTAAGAAAAATATTTTTTCAATAACTTTTATAGTTATCAAGTTAAAATACCCAAGTGATTTGCAGAAAGAATAAATATGATCACATATCACCATTTATTCTTCTATAATGTCCATTGATAACCAGCATTCTAGCAATCAGAAATGCAGTTCTTTCTTACATCACTTTTACTCAATAAAGTATTTTGACAGCAGAACCACAAAGCAAACATGAGCTCATGAGCAATTCAGATTCTAAAAACTTGAAAATAGTTAACTTTTCAGCAACTGTGGGTTTTTTAAATATGCTGTTCACAGATTTCACTCAAGCACATAAGCAACATAGGATTTCCTAAACCAAAGTACAGCGTAATTCTCTGCCCCTTCACTTCCCATAACTAGACATCAAGTTGAAGACTACAGGAAGACATCCAGCAGTTGTGTGGTTACTGAGAGATTTAAGCCAACCTCTCCCACCTTCCAAGTTGAGCAACTAGTAAATACAAGAACTAAGAATCTCAAAATATTCTCCTCTTCCAGGCAGAAAATTCAGGAGATACTCAAAAGCTGTCTGGACATAGTCTTATGCAATCTGCCCTAGGTGGCCCTGCCTAAGCAGGGGGGCTAGACCAGATGACCTCCAGAGGTCCTTTCCAACCCCAACCATTCTGTGATACTGTGAGAAAAGGCAATATATACATATTCTAACTAACCAGCAGTTGCATCACAATACAATACAACCTTCACTCTTAAAACAAACACACCCCCACACCAAACTGAAAAGATGTATCTCCTAAAAAGAATATTCCAAATAACAAAAGAAATTATAAAGGGACCATCTAATGTCACCCACATATGAAGAATATGAAGAATGCAAGCATTACATATTTTCATATTCTTCAATAATTTTTCCAATTTCCAGTCCTGAACAAGACTTTCTACTTTCATATATCAAAAAAGCAAGTGTGAATACTCAGTCCTCCCTCCCTCCCTTTCACATCTCACCTTCAAAGGCAAAACATCTGTGTATTAACTTAATATACAAATGCAAATAAATGAAGCCACAATCAGCATTTAAAAAAAACCAAACCAAAACAAAAAAAAACCCAAACCAACAAACAAAACCAAACACACCCCCACCCACACACAGCCCCACCATGAGAAAAAGCAAAACGCAAAGCCTTTTGATCCCTTAAAAATCCAGGATGCCAAAAAGGGATCAAAAGGGTCAGCATGCTGTATAAACATGAAGATGAGCAAGGGAGTTCAGAAATAATGCTAACTTTCAGAAGTTACTTAAGATCATTACTGAAAAGAGAGAAAGTATTATCCTTTTCTAAAGGCCACACAAACTAACAAAGCAATTTTAACAGTGCCTTTTGGTTTGTGGATTAATCACATAATTGGTGAAGCCTCCCAAATAAAAAAAAAAAAAAGTTTTTTTCATTCCTAATTTTTATTCCTTTAAAGTTATACTTTCAGTTGTTTTTGTGGGGATTTTTTTGGTTGGTTTTTTTTAATTTTCCAATTAACAAGAAGCAAGAAATCAAGATAGCACTTCACTATTATTTAAAGGCACTTCTGTGAAACAAGTTTTTATTTGCCTCTTTTCTACAAGGAAAGCCAGAAGAAAGAATAGTGAGCTAGCCAAGAAGCCCCACTGAAAAACAAAAAAGAGATTAATTCAAGGGAAAACTACTTGCCTAAAACTAAATTTTGAAAATAGTAATCTGAGAGGAGGAAGAAAATCCACTTTGGGGAAGAAGTTAAAAGAACTTGCAGCTTTTTCTATTAGTAGGGCTATATCTATTCACAATTATTCCAAACATATTTCCACCTAATTATTTTTCTTTACAATTTACCTTTATTTATTAAATATTTAAACTAGCACTACACAGATTTTTGTAACCTCATGTGGACACTTCTATTTTATGAGTGGCTTGAAAAGTCTTGTGCCACTGTTGTCCCAAAAATCAGGATTCTTTCACCCGGTGTGCAAAAAAGCCGATTAACACACAGAGCCGAGATATTTGTTTATTTCATGTCTGCGCAGAGATGGGTGCTAGGTGGTAACTCCACAAAGCTAGCACGCCTGGTTAACACACGGTAAAGCATTTTATACCTTTCAAGCAACAGTTATCAGTATTTTTACAGTTTCGCTGAGTTACCCTCGTTCCTATTGGCTCTCGCAAGCCTCATCTCCACTTAAAGTCGCAGTGTCCTGCTTTTTTACTGCGCATATTCTGTGAGGAAGGGGCTTCTGTTGGTAGGGGGCTCTCCCTACCCGAGGGCAGGTTTTCTAGTATGTTAGTTAGGATAGTTCACTCGCAGTTCAAGTAGCTCTTTGATTGCCCCTGTGCTTATCTTGGTATGTCTTTACCCGGCTGACTTATGGTGTCATCGTATATCTCTTCTCAAGGTCCTGCCTCGTTAACTAAGTAGCATCCTTTCTTTTTGTTTCTCGCATATCTCCAACACCACTTCCAAGATGTCACATACTAATCAGAAAAGCTACTCTCTCAAAACAGCCTACTGACAAGAAGGTATGCAGGTATAACCAGTTTAAAATCTGTACCTTTACTCATACTGAAACAAGATAAAGCCTCAAACAGGCAAGTGAGTTGATTTTAAATTGCTTGGAATTGGCTCATATCTTTTTATTCACAATATAAAGCTTTTGTATCTCTGAACTAAGTTTTCCCAATTATCTCTCTAGAAAAAAAAACGTTGTTTTTAACTGTACTTTCCTCTGCGCCTTTATTATGGGATTGAAGTCTGTCTGGAAATTTGTTAACAAATTAATTCCTATCTATACTCTTTATATTGGTTGCTAGGGGACTTGTGCTGGCCATCAGTTTCATTTCAGCATATAGAGCACCTGCTAATAGAGCACAAAATATAATCAAATCTGAGTCCACCAACATGTAACATTTTGGAAAGCAAGTGTCCAAGAGCATTTTTTTCATCTATAATCAGAGAAATTAGGTATGTAGCAAACTCAGTGTAACAGGTGTTGATAGTGTTTTGCTACCAAAAAAAAAAAAAAAAGAAAAAAAGAAAAAAAAAGGTGCTCCTTTGGCTTTCAAAGACTTGAATGAGTTATTGATGGATTTCAAAAAAAAAAAAAAAAAATTAGGGTATGAATCCAGTGGTAGTGGGAGCACTCCATTGCAGTATATTATGCTACTTTTGAATCATTATCAACAGTCAATAGCTTAGTGTTGCCACATTTTCTGAAGGCTCAGTCTGAACCTATAACTTATTTGATGGCTAGGTGCTGTCAAAAGGGGGTCCTCTAGCCACACCACTGATTTTCTGAAGCAAATGCCTAAAAAGAGCCAGCTGAATAATCTAGTAGGAAAAAAAAAAATGCACTGTACAAAAAAAAAAAGCCACCACCAAAAACAAAACACCAAAACACACCACAAACAGAACCTAGCTAAAACTATCTAACCAGCTCACTGAAGACTCAGACAAGCATTTATCTGAGCAGTAAGGACACAGCAAGAGCACATGGCCAAGGCCCATTTTCATAGCAGCTATGTGTTAGCTGTAACATTGAACTACATCTTAAAAATCAGCTGAAAGAAAAACTGGGAATTGGAACTGCTAACAATTAAATTGCACAGAAGCTACTTTTTTAATGGCTAAAGAGTCATAACACAATTTAGGAGGCTAGAAAGACCCGCTTTCCTATGGTAAATACATAATAGCAGCAGTAGCGAAAAAAATTAACCACCCCACACACAACCCTGATAACACCACCAAAGGTTATTCACAATGAAATTAGCCTTAAACTAGCAAGCGGCAGAAGGGTTTCTAAGCCACAGATCAGAAGAGTTCCGGTATTGGTTAGGGGTCCCCCAAAAGCTTAAACATCTGCAGGGCATAAGGGGAGAAATACTGGCCTATAGGTGTAGTCAGGGGGTGCAGGCAAAGATAGGAAAGAGGGCTAACATTGTACTGTTCAGCATAAATTATGAGCACTGCATTTTGCAGTTTGATATATTTTCAGGTTTTAAAAACCTAATGCCATTCCTGAAGATTTTAGCATGGTGTCATGGTTTATTCCCAGCCAGCAGCCAAGCACCACACAGCCACTGCCTCACTCCCCCCGCCCTGCTCCCAGCGGGATGGGGAGGAGAATCGGGAAAGAAGGTAAAAACTCATGGGTTGAGATAAGAACAGTTTAATAACTAAAGTAAAATATAATACTAACAATAATAATGAAGAAATACAATTATAATAATAATAGTAATGAAAAGGAATATAACAAAAAAAGATAAGAGAAAAAAAAGGAAAAAAGAAAAAAAAAAAACCCAAAAACCAGTGATGCACAATGCAATTGCTCACCACCCGCTGACCGATGCCAGAGCAGCGATCTGCCCCTCCCGGCCAACTCCCCCCTGTTTATATACTGGGCATGACGTTCCATGGTATGGAATACCCCTTTGGCTAGTTCAGGTCAGCTGCCCCGGCTGTGCTCCCTCCCAGCTTCTTGCACACCTGCTTGCTGGCAGAGCATGGGAAACTGAAAAATCCTTGGCTTCAGATAAGTGCTACTTAGCAACAACTAAAACATCAGAGTGTTATCAACATCATTCTCACACTAAATCCAAAACACAGCACTGTACCAGCTACTAGGAAGAAAATTAACTCTATCCCAGTCGAAATCAGGACACGTGGTATCAATTTTTAAAGGAAAAAATATGTGATAAAAATATAGGCTTTATACCTATTGTGCTTTAACAAAAGAAACCTAAAGGTGCTGAAGGGGAAAAATGTTATAGAATAGTTCAGTTGGAAGGTACCTACAACAATTATCTAGTCCAACTTCATCAAAGAGAAAAATATTACTGTATGCAATTGTAGACATACTCATAAACTAAACACTGCAATTCAATGTTATCTACTCAGAAGTGATCAGAAATATACACCTTATACACAGAAGACCAGTGGAAACATTGGCATAGAATCACTGTGGAATCTGTAATCTCATTCTTTCCTGAAGTCTTATCGCTGTAATGTTTGTAAATTCAGACAGCAAACAGATCCAGTGTTCAGTATAGTATTTTTCATTATTTTACTATAATTCTATTTTCAGTGATGTTCTTAAAAGATAACTGCTTTTCAAATAGAATAATGAAGGTAACTAAAAATACAGTCAGTCAAAGAGCAGTTGTTCTGCAAACTTGGCAGTTTAGGTTTATATATATCTATTTCAAGACCTGCAAAGGCTTCTGTGGACCAGAATAACACTGAAGACATCACTTACTAGTAAATCCAATGTTTCAAGTGGAGTTTAGACTAAAGCACAAATCTGTACGAGATTAAAAACCCTAAGAGAACAAATACATTTTATGTCAAGTTAAAATTCCTATAAGACAGAAGCTTTTAGGTCACTATAAATGTGACTGAGTGCATGGAAAAAGTATACTCAAGCTCAGCTGTGAACGAGCAAGATACATTTTTCAAATAAAAAGGAAACTAAAGTACTAGTTACTTCTTTTGGACTGGCCTGGCAGTATATTGAAAATATAGCCAAATACTGGATTAGGTGTTAAGATTTAAATTTCAAGTTATAGGTGGTTCCAGAGGCCAAGTTAATAAATAAAGTGTTTGGAGAAAATACTTAAATATTTCTTGGCTATGGAATAATATCAACTAACTTAAAGATTTAACGTTTCTTTGGTTCCTTTTGGACAAGAAAGTGTAAAGTAATCCCCCTCAGTACACTCATCTAGTTTTCCAAGTTTACACTTACCCATAAAAATGCTTAGTCACATTTCATCAAGAAATAAAAATATATGTTTTACTATTTTCTCCTACAGAAAACAGTGATCATGGTTCATTCAGATCGAAGAAATTCAGAAGGCTTGATCAAGAATGCAAACAATTCTAGAAAGACTGTGACATGAAATACATGATGAAATTTCAATATGAGGAAATCTATTGCTTCTTCAGGAAGACCTTTATCGCATGGGACTTCACTTAAACTGCTTTGTCCAGCCTACTAACATATCCTGTGCTAAACAGAAAGAAAGAATTATTTCTGAAGAGGAATGGGAGCCAGAAACAGCTTTTGCCTTTTTTATTTTTGAATGACAGTCTTGTCAGGAGACTGGACTGAAACACAAAATAACATTAGAACCTACTCACAAGACTGTTCTAATTTACAGCTGCTTTCAACCGTTGCTTGCATCTGTTCTGCATCCCAAGAGTGCAAGCGTATAAAACATTCCACTGTTTCCTTTCTTATTCCTTGTATACCCACAGAACCGATACAGGCTGATCTTGCAGAGAATAGCAACAACACGATATCTGCATGCACGGAGCTATAATGTAGCAGCAAAACATATTTGGATAGTTTCAAAAAATTCTATTCCTTTTTCACGATTCCAATGCATGGAAGCAATACAAGTGATGTTAGTTAGAAACAATTCTGATGAAGCCATAAAAAAAAAAAAAAAAGTCTAAGTAAACGCAAAACTGCACTTTGAGATTCCATCCACAGGCTGTCTTCCCACGTGACCACACAAAGCCAGTCCTCACCATAGGAAAAAAATACTTTGCACCCACCATATATACAACAGCCAAAATAACTTCATTAAGGTCAGTTCAGGCCCTGTCCATGCACCCCTTCAAACTGAAACAACAGCTCCCTACCAAAACTTAAAATAAAAATAGTAATACAAATTAAAAAAAAAAAAAACAAAAACCCCAAACACAAACCCAAAAAAACAAAACCAAAAAACCCAACCACAAACAAAAAAACCCAGATTGGCCAGTCAGCCTTCCCTGGCAGGCAATTTACCTCTTCCATAAGGTTGAGATGACACCAACAGTAAGCCTCACAACACACAAAGAGAATAGGTACTCCTGAACTATTGTGCTTCTTGCCTCAAAGAGGTAGCCTACTCCTAAGGAGATATCCTGGTTTCAGCTGGGATAGAGTTAATTTTCTTCCTAGTAGCTGGTACAGTGCTGGGTTTTGGATTTAGTGTGAGAATGATGTTGATGATAACACCCTGATGTTTTAGTTGTTGCTAAGTAGCACTTATCTTAAGCCAAGGACTTTTCAGTTTCCCATGCTCTGCCAGCAAGCAGGTGTGCAAGAAGCTGGGAGGGAGCACAGCCGGGGCAGCTGACCTGAACTAGCCAAAGGGGTATTCCATACCATGGAACATCACGCCCAGTATATAAACAGGGGGGAGTTGGCCAGAAGGGGGGGGGGGGGAAATCACTGCTCAGGCATCAGTCAGCAGGTGGCGAGCAATTGCATTATATGAACTTTTTTTTGGTTATAGTCCTTTTCATTACAATTATTATATTTTATTATTATTGTTAGTATTATATTTTATTTTACTTTAGTTATTAAACTGTTCTTATCTCAACCCAAAGAAAAAAAAAAAGAAATAAAACCCAAGAAAGAAGTGATGCACAATGCAATTGCTCGCCACCCGCTGACTGATGCCCAAGCACCTTAACTTAGGATAAGCGCTACTTAGTGACAACTAAAACATCAGTGTGTTATCAACATTATGCTCACACTAAATCCAAACCACACTGTATCAGCTAGTAAGAAGAAAGTTAACTCTCTCCCAGCCGAAATCAGGACAGGAGAGAAAGGGATCTGGTGGTGCTGGTCGACAGCAGGCTCAATAGGAGTCAAACCACACCACATTCCGGGGTGCATCAAACACAGCATAACCAGCTGGTCAAAAGAGGTGATTATCCCGCTGTATTCAGCGTTGGTGCGGCCTCACCTGGAGTACTGTGTGCAGTTCTGGGCCCCACAATTTAAGAAGGATGTGAAGGTCCTTGAATGCATCCAGAGGAGGGCACCAAAGCTGGTGAAAGGGCTGGAAGGCATGTCCTATGAGGAGCGGCTGAGGACTCTGGGTTTGTCTAGTTTGGAGAGAAGGAGGCTGAGGGGCGACCTCATTGCTCTCTGCAGCTTCCTGAGGAGGGGAAGTGGAGAGGGAGGTGCTGAGCTCTTCTCCCTGGTATCCAGTGACAGGACGCCTGGGAACGGTTCAAAGCTGCGCCAGGGGAGGTTCAGACTTGACTTTAGGAAAAATTTCTTTACCAAGAGGGTGGTCAAACACTGGAACAGGCTTCCTAGAGAGGTGGTCAATGCCCCATGCCTGTCAGTGTTTAAGAGGCATTTGGACAATGCGCTTAATAAGATACTTTAACCTTTGGTCAGTCCTGAAGTGGTCAGGCAGTTGGACTAGATGATCATTGGAGGTCCCTTCCAACGGGAACTATTCTATTTAGCTTCTGGACCCTGGGAAACAGAGTTATCTGGGGACAATAATGAGCGCACGCACAAAAGCGCGATGGGTTTTACAGAAGTGCTACCACATCTCCATTGTGATCACGTATTAAAATTTTAGATAGACAGACATGCAATACACATTTTTAAAATACAAAACATTTCATTCAACAGAAACTCAAACTTGTAACAGAGACTGTTCTAAACCAAGACAAAAAAAACCCCAACTGGTATTTCAGAGCTATCACAACAGGGACAGAAGTGGTATCACATTAGTTGTGTCTAACAACAGACAACAAAACCAGAATTCCTAGTGAAGTAGCACAAAGCTGTTGACTTCAGAATCATACAACCTGTTACCAGATGTTGTTTCCTCATACCAATCTGAAGTTTTGAGATAAAGTTTATTGATGATAAATGTACAAGTCAAAACTTTCCAACTTCAGTCATACATCTCTAAGACTTTAGATCAGTTACTTCTTCCATAACCAAAAGGTTTAAATGTTAACATACAAAAAAAAAAAAAAACCACCCCAAAACAACCCCAAAACGTGAACTACTGAAAGTAATAATTTTAATCTTCAAAATAGAACTATGATCTCTCCTATAGATCTACACTAGAGGTACATCAGATAATTTGTAATGCTCAATTCATTTTTACCTCATCTAGGGTGCTATTAAGCACTGAAGACCTATTAACTGTTCCTCAGTTTTTTTTAAAGAGTGAATAAGCCAATTTATGCAGCATTACTGCCTTTGTAAAATGAAATTAAGATGCTTCTGTTTCTTGTTTCAAATAGCCTGCTAAAAAAGGGCAGGTTTTTGAGCATTTCTATTTTGTAACCCTCTACAGCTAAGGTGGTCTTCAGTTTTAGCTAGGATAAAACACACTATTGTAATTTACCAACATTACAAAAGGTTGGAAATAAACAAAGTCTATATCCGAAAAGAAATGTGATCATCTCCTAGACAAACTGTATAAAAAAAAAAAATAAGATGGCACTACTACTTCCTATGAAGGATCAATGAGGTAGGAGTAAAAGCAATAATTCTTGAATTACTTCTTGTAAACCTTTATAATTATTTCCTTGAATACAGTTATTTAAAGTTATGCTTTTTAGTTACAGAAGTTGAAGTTTTGCTTTTAGAACAGTGATTTGACCTGTCAGGCACAAGAAATACACTGTATCTTACAAATTAAGCACTTTCTCCAGTTTTTATCCAATTTGTTTGGCTTTCAGACAAAGTCTTATATCAGATATGCAACACATTAGCATTGTCCACCTATAAACTAAGAAATAAAGGAGGATTTCCATGAAGTCAAAATTGAAAGCCAGTTTTAGAGATGAAGATTACATTTGGTCAAAATCCAGCTGAATATCACATCTTCCAAGAGGCAATTACCAAGTGTTATATGTAAACTATCAGACCAGACATAGAAAGGAAAGAATCTCTATTTCTAATGCTTTTCCTAGGTAATCTCCTAGCTAGGGAGATTTCTTTAAAAAATTGTTTTACCTAAATGTGTAAAAACTAAACTTACTGTAGTTTTTTCTACAATTGAAGGTTCTTGGATGTGTTGCATCAAACAAAGGAGGGTATTAAAGTTTTATTTTTCAGTATACTGCAGAAAATTCATCTTCAAATAAAACATCTTAGGTGATGCATCCACCTTGAGATAAGTTAGCCCAAAGCAAAAGAAACCAAGCAATCCGTCCGACACGTCCATTTGACCATATCAAAATCCATGCCATGTTCTGCCACCACTAGCAATCCCCACTCATGAAAATTAAGAGATGGCTAGTGGAAGGTATTTTCAAATTGGTACAAGTGAATTATTAGTAATTACTGAGAACGAAGGAAACCCACAATAGCTCCCAGCTATAGCAAATCTAAGCTCTGACCTGTTATGCTTACGAGTACAAAGTTCACAAGTGATATCAAAACACACATAGTATTAGATAATTTTCCCATTTTAAGAGCATTAAATTTAAACTAGAATGTACTTTATGATAACTGGGCTGACTAAACGGCAAAAACATTAACTATAGAATTCTTACAGCAATAATTTCTTCCTAGATTCTACTGGTATACTTCTACTTAAAGTCACCTTAAAAACTCATCATGGTTTAACCCCAGCCGGCAACTAAGCACCACACAGCCGCTCGCTCACTCCCCCCACAGTGGGATGGGGGAGAGAATCAGAAGGGTAAAAGTGAGAAAACTCATGGGTTGAGATAAAGACAGTTTAATAGGGAAAGCAAAAGCCACGCATGCAAGCAAAGCAAAACAAGGAATTCATTCACTAGTTCCCATCGGCAGGCAGGTGTTCAGCCATCTCCAGGAAAGCAGGGCTCCATCATGCATAACAGTTACTTGGGAAGATAAAAAGCCATCACTCCGAATGTCGTGTCTCCCCCCAACTTCCTCCTCCTTCCCCCAGCTTTATATGCTGAGCATGACGTCATATGGTCTGGAATATCCCTTTGGTCAGCTGGGGTCAGCTGTCCCCGCTGTGTCCCCTCCCAACTTCTTGTGCACCCCCAGCCCACTCGCTGGTGGGGTGGGGTGAGAAACAGAAAAGGCCTTGGCACTGTGTAAGCACTGCTCAGCAATAACACAGGGGTGTTTTTGTTATCAACACTGTTTTCAGCACAAATCCAAAACATAGCCTCATACTAGCTACTATGAAGAAAATTAACTCCATTCCAGCCAAAATCAGCACAAAACCCCACAACAATTACTATTTTGGTAGCATTTCTTAATAAGCTAATGCAGTTACAAAGGTATGTGCACACATGCAATGGTTTTTACAAGACTTGCATTGTATTATCTGTCTGAAATCAAGGCTAAATTTAAGCATTTGTATTATAAATTTTAAGTGCAATAAAACTACACTGAGGGTTATGAGTCTTCTTCCTTTCTTTCCCCTTCCACCAAGAAGGGTAATACTTGTACTTACTGCTGTCATAAGGGCCTTTCCCTTAATCTGCAGAACCAGAACCTGCACTCTGAGTGTCTGCTAACCTGTAAACTTTAACTCATTGAGCACCACTGGGTTAACTCCACAACCTCCTGAAGACTATTACATGAAAAGTTATCATGGACCCTGTTATATCAAGCCACAGAAAAAAAAAAAAAAGTTTTTATTGTTGGCTTAATTCCATGTCAAGTTTATGATTCTGCTCTTTTCCAATACCTTCTACTAAAAACAAACTTCCTCAGTTAAACAATGAATTCCATAGCATTCACAGTATTTTCTGTATTTTTAAAACCAAGCCTTTTCTTACTCCATAAAAACTTTTGTTATTTTTGTACAACAGTGTATGCCCACATAAAAGCAAGTCTTAAAATACTATTTACCATCTTTCTTTTGGAAAGTTCTTTACAATTTCACTAATGATTGGCTGGTAGCAGGAATCTCTCTCAGGCTTCCCCTCTTCGCTCCAGTCTCTCACAAATTGTTTCAAAGTTGATTTTAATTTATCCATGTCAAACGTCGAAGCTGGTGTAATCTTCCCTCTTCCCTGATTAAAGCAGGGAAAAAAAATAATTAATGAAAAATGCACCAAGTATCTTTAATCTTGAAAAACAGAAAATAAAATAGAAACAGACAAAAAGTCATGGTATTAGGGCTGTTGGGAGTTTTAATTGACAAAGTACTTACCTCTCACTTCTGGGACCAGGGCTCAAACCCAGCCCTGTTAAATGGATTGAGTTTGGTGGTCTCAGTTCAGCCCCCAAGAGACCAGGGTCCAAATCACAAAACCAACATACAGCATGGCATAACTGAGCACAACTAGTAGTTATTCAGGAAAGGATCAGGACTTTGCTAGTGATGAGACTGAACTGCTCACCATAAGAGGGAGATCCCTCTACGTTACTGATGCAGCATGGAAAACTCACACTAAAGCTGCCTAGAACTGTACCTAGCCTGCAGATGCCAAAAAAGACTTCAGTTTCTATCACTGACAGTCTTTTAAGTCTGAGTGCAATTTTTTTTTTTTTGCTAGATGCCACATTGAAAGGCAGATAAGTAGTGCAAAAATTGCACTATATTTTACAAATGCTAACATTCAGAATATTTGGACTACCTAAAATTTAACTAATTTAGGATGCCATAACATACAATAAGATATACAATACCATTTATGGTCTATATAGCCAACTGAAAAGTTAACTTTAAAATGTAACCAGGGCAGAGCTAGAAAATCCCAGAGAGTACAGAATTTAGTTTTGAAGTACGAAAAAGTTCATTTTAACATACATCTCCATATTCTTTGTTTTCAAACATATGAATGCAGTCATCGACAATGGTCTGTAGTATCTCTTGATTATGATTAACACACTTCCGAATCTTATCAAGGTGAGGAAGGAATTGAGGAAGAAGACTCTGTTGGTTATCTGGGAGAGATCTAAACTGTCTCTCTGTTCTGTTCACCCGTTCATGCATATTAGTTCTAAGAAGAAAAAAAATAAAAATATTAAAGTCTTCAGATATTTAGCAGCAATACATATTATAAATACAAAGAATTCACTCAAAGCTACTCCAATTACAACTATCCAATTCTTTCAACTCAGAAAGTGGTCAGACTTCATAACTCCTTACTAGAGAACAAGTTCTCAAGAATTTTATAGGCAAAATGATTGTTTTAAGCTCTAGTTCCACATTACCACTCTTTTAACAACACATTACAGTTTAAGAGGACCACTGTTTTACAGCTCCATCCCCATCCTCTCATTTCCAGCACAAGTGATCACAACCTAATACATGGATCTACAAAATGATGCAACTCAGTAAACAATCAACCCACAAACCCATAAAAATAGCCAGATTATTTCACAAATACAATTTAAGTGTGATAAACCAGCTGAATATCACGGTAACCTCTGGCTACAGGAAAACTGGAATGTGGAGTGGAAATGGGGCAGCTGAAAGCAGGATCCTCAAAATCAATTGCTTCTGAAGGAATCATAATGGTCAAGGCCAGACCATGCTGGAGTTTTGGTGGCCCCACTAAGACCATTAAATTGCCTTCTTTTAATAGCCTCAACTATGAGTACAATGAAATTGATTGTGTAACTGATCCAGGCAAAAAAATAATTCCTCCCTTTCCCCAAAACACCGTCAAGGACTGGATTTTTTTCAGCCAAGTCTGGTTTTTTCCCTCCACCATTTGAATTACTTATGTTTTCTCCTTCATTCTATAGATTCAGGTAGCAAGTCAGGGGTTGGGTTTTTTTTTCTTTCATTTATCTCATTCCTAAAAGGGCTATCTAGCACTTTTCTGACTCAACAAATGCCTAGATAGCTAGTTATAACAAAATGGCATCCATCAGTGCTTTCAGACAACCTTATTTCTTCTGCAAATTTACAAGTGTTTCAAAAATTTCCCCGGCAATCGACTACGCAAAACACCACGTGCATTTCTTTGCCAGTAGGAGCTATTATTGTTTTTCAGGACTTATAAGGGCAACACCCCATCACAGAGCTGAGCTATATGGCCGTGTATACGAAGCAGCACATTTCGGTTACCCGTAGTATCGGAACGCGTTGATGATCCTCCGGAAATGCTCCCGCTCCAACCGCTCCTCCTCTGCCCTGACTACCGTGGCCGCCGCCAACACCTTCGACTCCTGCGGCTGCCGCCGCCATTCGTCGCTCGGAAGTGCCATCGCCTCCACCTCTCGCTCACCGCCCCCACACTCTCCTAGCCACAGCAGCTGCTCCTGCTTCCGCTCCCCCTCCCCGTCGCCTCGTCACGGCCCCTTGCGCATCGCCTTGGTCAGTGAGTCCCTCTCGCTCCTGGGCTGCAACAGCAGCGCTTTGCAGGCCACAGCGCATGCGACAGACATCCTAACAACAACCACGACTAATAGTCGCACGCACATTAGCTCACTTCCGCCACGGGGCGGAATCAGCCCGGTGCGCGTGCTCAGCACCATTCCCCGCGCGTTAGCCTTCCCCGGGCAAGGAATATCACGAGAAGACAGGTAGTGGCGGGGATGCCTGGTGTAGGCACAGAAGTAAACCGTCTAGAGGTGAAGGGACGGGCGCGGGCCCTGGCCCTGGCCCTGACCCTGACCCTGACCCTGCACGGCTCGGGTGAGGTGGGTGGGTGGGTGCGTGCGTGCAGAGGTAGCAGGTTGTGCTCAGCTTTTTTTCCATCTTTTCGGCGTTTTACATGTATCTATCTGCCATCGATGCTGCTACTGGTCTAGCTACGATGCTACGTAGCTACTATTAGTCTCGGTTAATTTCTGCAAGGACAGTTTGACCAGATTAACAAAAGAAACCCACTCCCCCCCAAAAAAATAGACAGCTACCCAGACAATTTTTTGGATCAGTTCCCTTGTAAATTACTCAATATCCTTATGTTAGCTATCACAAAGAGAGAGACAAGTTTTATTGTGGAATACTGCTAGTCCCAATCTGTAGAAAATTATACCTTTTTGGGATTGCTCACACAGTGACAATTACTCTGAAATGCTTTTGCAGCATACCTTAAGAGAACACGTGCCTACCTAGCTGCTCTGAAGTTCTCAGCTCTTACCAAAGAGGACCTCCTTTAAGGGTCAAACCCCTCCTCAGTTTGAGGATCTGAAGAGCATTGCCATACATCATTATTTTGTCTAGAGGCTGGCAGGAAGTGGTAGTTGTCCTTAAATAAATCAAGTGATATAACTGGAGAATGGGAGAACAGAGAAATTTTTGAGCACACCAACCTTCTATCTATGGAAATAGGAGCATCAGCCTTTTAATGTAAACACACACACTCCCATTTTTTCCACTTTTCTTTACTCTCACACTACTCTCTCATTGATACAACTATGTTAACTGATTGGTCAGTTTTGACTATAAAAGTGTTTGGTGGCTGTGAAGGAGAGAAAGCACAAAGACATTATTCCCAGTGGGGTGGACAAAAGGCTAATTGTTCCCAAGGTCACATTAAGCGCCCTTTCCATCTTTTTTCCTAAGATAGGAAACAGTGTATGTGACAAAATCAACATCTGTCTCAATTATGTATAGTGTTCAGAGTTAAGAAGTTTAGTTTCTAGACTTACCTTTGAAAGATAGGGAGTAATAGTTTTGTGAAATGTTTGTTCCTACTACATCATCATCTTCTTTCCCTTATTTTGGCATCATAATGATGAAGTCACCTTCTTAGTTGTCAAACTAGTCCCATCCTTGCACTTCTCTGCTCTCTGTATATAAGCCATTCTACTTAGTCCGTTAGCCTTCTACACTATTGTCGTGGTTTAACCCCAGCCAGCAGCTAAGCACCATGCAGCCGCTCACCCTTCCCTGCTCTCAGTGGGATGGGGAGGAGGATCGGGAAAAAAAAGTAAAACTCGTGGGTTGAGATAAGAACAGTTTAATAACTAAAGTAAAATAAAATATAATACTAACAATAATAATAAAAAATATAATAATAATAATTGTAATGAAAAGGAATATAACAAAAAAAAAGATAAATAAAACCCAAGAAAAGACAAGTGATGCACAATGCAGTTGCTCACCACCCGCTGACCGATGCCCCAGCAGCGATCTGCCCCTCCTGGCCAACTCCTCCCTGTTTATATACTGGGCATGACGTTCCACGGTATGGAATATCCCTTTGGCTAGTTCAGGTCAGCTGCCCCGGCTGTGCTCCCTCCCAGCTTCTTGCACACCTGCTTGCTGGCAGAGCAGGGGAAACTGAAAAGTCCTTGGCTGAAGATAAGCGCTCCTTAGCAACAACTGAAAACATCAGAGTGTTATCATCAACATCATTCTCACACTAAATCCAAAACACAGCACTGTACCAGCTACTAAGAAGAAAATTAACTCTATCCCAGCTGAAACCAGGACAACTATAACGGTGACACTTCTATCACCACCATGTTTCTAAGCATGTGCAAGACACTCAGCAAAGATTTCCTTCAGCTACAACAGCCTAAAGTTGCAGCCAGCAGAAGGTGACACTACTTCCAGAAAACATCTTTTCTTCACAAAAAAAACACTGACTCCTGTCCTGCAGCTCTCCCCAACCACTTTACAGCTAGCACAAAGAGCCAGCTGCTGAGGCAAACTAGATTTTTTTCTGTCAGGGACTGTGCCATCTTCAAAGCATTCTACCGACATACTGCATAAGTCTTGAAGAGAGGCAAATGTTGCAGGGGAAGTCTGTAAACTTTTATAACAGCACCTGAGGAGATAGTTTATCTTCCAAAGAGACTCAGGAGAGTTCATTGCCTTTTCCTACTAAGGTGAGTTGTTGTAGCAACTGACAAGAGGACATGCAATTTTAGCACCACACACGAGCCTGGCCACTTTCTGCAGTCCATCCCAGGCACATCCCTGCCTGTTTCTTTTACTGCTCGTTATGGATCCATTGTACATGAATTTTCCCCTATCCCTTTTGAACCTGCCAGTACTGTCTGCCTCCTGTGACAATAAATCCCAGAAGCTCACTATCTGCTGTGTGAAATAGCATTTTCATTTAATTGGTCGATCTGTTTTAAGTGATTAAAGTGTCCCCTAGAACTAGTATTGTAGGATTTGGTGAATACTAGTTCTGCATCCACTTGACTCACCACTTTCAAGATTTTGTAAACCTTGATCGTTTCCCATCACTTTTCCTCTCCAAATTGAAGAGTCACAGCATTTTTAGTCTCTCCTCACAAAGCAGTTGCTCCATTGCCTTGATCACAGTTGTTCTCTCAACTCCACTATGTCCTCCCTCCAGATGCAGAAACCAGAACTGCACAATACTGAAAGTGTGGATCCACCAGTTTCACGTAGCAGCAAAGTAGCACCACCTGTCTTTTTCTCAATAACCTTTCATAAGATGCCTACCTAACAATTTGATTGCTGCTCCACACTGTGCTAATGGTTTCAAAGAACTGTCAAAGATCTCTTCGCTGAGCTGTAACTACAAGTTACAAATTCAGTACCATGTACGTTTAGATAAATGATTTACATTATTTTTCCATAGATGTATAAATCTATACCAAAGCTCATCTACCCCTTTTACCCATGGAAGGATCTCACAAAACTGAGAAAGCAAGTTCCTTGCCACTGGCCTAATATCAGGCTACTTGAGAATGCTCAGTATCATCTGCAAACTTGGGTGATTTCATTGTTCATTCCTTCCCCTGAGTCACGGCTAAACTTACTGAATAAAGTCACTCAGGGACTGCCAATACTGAAATTCATTCTCCTTCTCCTCAAAGGTGCTCATTAAGTCTTAACCCTTCGCTTCCCATCCCTTTCAATTCATAAAAAGTTCACATATGTTTTGCTGGAAACAATGTATCACTTGATATTTTACTCATTAATTTCTCCATGTAAAAAAATACTTCAAAAGCTTATCAAAAGGAGACCATAAGTCTACAAGCTCTGTGAAGGGATGGTGTCGTGGTTTAACCCCAGCCGGCAACTAAGCACCACGCAGCCGCTCACTCACTCCCCCCACCCAGTGAGGTGGGGGAGAGAATCAAAAAAAAAACAACCTCGTGGGTTGAGATAAAGACAGTTTAATAGGACAGAAAGGAAGGAAAAACAATGATAATGATAATAATAATAATTTAAAAATGACAATAATAATAATAAAAGAATTAGAATATGCAAAAAAAGTGATGCACAATGCAATTGCTCACCACTCGTTGACCGATGCCCAGTTAGTTCCCGAGCAGCAATCTGCTCCTCCCAGCCAACTCCCCCAGTTTATATACTGGGCATGATGTCATATGGTATGGAATATCCCTTTGGCCAGTTTGGGTCAGCTGTCCTGGCTGTGTCCCCTCCCAGCTTCTTGTGCCCCTCCAGCCTTCTTGCTGGCTGGGCATGAGAAGCTGAAAAATCCTTGACTTAAGATAAGCGCTACTTAGCAACAACTAAAAACATCAGTGTGTTATCAACATTATTCTCATCCTAAATCCAAAACACTGCATTATACCAGCTACTAGGAAGAAAATTAACTCTGTCCTAGCCGAAACCAGGACAACTATTACAGGTTACTACAAACTTATCATTAGTGAAGCAACTTATCAACAATGTAACAGCAGATATACTTATGATAGATTACTTATATGGATATATAGTAATACCAGTATCAAGTGAATTAGATTTCAGAAGGGGCCAAACCATTCCAACGAGGAGGACAAACTGATCCCAGAGGGGGACCCAACCAACCCAGAGGTGAGAGGACACACCAAACCGACCCCAGAAGTGGGCCCAAAGGGGGACCAATAAGATAACAGACAGAGTCTCACTTCAGAGATGATCCGCATCACAGAATCTGGAGTCAGCCAGGCGTCCCCAGTGAGAGTCCAAGATCTTGTAGAAAGTTCGTGTGGAATTCAACCTGTTTAGGAAAGGAAAAGTACGTGGAGCATGGGAAGTTCTCAGAGAGAGAAGCTCCATTTTGGGTAAGAATTAAGTCCTTTTTATATCAGAGACATAAGAGGATGTAGGACACCACCACTTTGAGCAGCCAATGGATGCTGTTAATTTCTATTTTTCACCTGGAATAACCAATAGATGATGATGTTTTCTGTTCTTTCAGAGCATTTTTTATTTTCCCAGACTGTTTCCACTTTTTCAGATTATAAGTTGCTGTTACAGTTCCTTTTTTTTTTGCACTTATCAATGGTATCTCAGGATGTCTTCGGTTTCTAGGTACTCCAGCTATACTTGAAAGAAGCCAGCTCACTTTTCAAGGATGTTTCTGGTTCACAGGCCTAGTTCCCAGGCTCACAGCTCTCAGGTTGGCAGGCAATTTCTCTGCTAGTATTTTTCAGCAGACATTTTCTTCTGTTCAGTAATTTTCCCTTTCTAACCAGGCCACCTTTATGGCTGCTCACATCAAGCCCCAGCCATTGTCTCTCTGTACTCCTTTGTGGATGTGCAGATGAGTTTTTATCACATAACCTAACAGATTTCAGCAGTTCAGCTAATAATGTAAAATACTTGTTTCTTTTCCCAAACTCCTCTTATGCTTTCTGCTTTGTATTCTTGAAATACACCTATATTGGTTTTTTTATGTTAAAATAAACATTGCCTACTTAGTGGAATTGAATATATCTTATTTTAAGCATTTAAACAGGAGACCATATCAGTTGTACATTACATAAGTAGGACTTGATGATCATTTGTCATTTTTCTTCAAGTCCAGCAATAATTTCTGTGCTATTGCATTGTTTTCCTAATTAATAACAACTACAAGAATGAGAAAATGGTGCAGACATTGTTTATTGTTTTATTTCTTTATTCATTTTATAATCCTGTAGCATTTAACTTATCTGACATTATTAATAAAAATATATTCACCATATATGGGTGGGATGTTGTGTATATGACTCAAACTGTACTTTGCCTGAGAAGTCAATGGCAACACTTCCACTGACTTACATGGTGAGCCAAAAAGACTCTGTGAGGTGTGCACAAGGGGCAGGTTACACTTATCAACTGCCCATTTCCTTCAGAACCTGTGCTGCTGGGTTGAGTGTTTTCATCATAATTTTCATTGATATAAGCATACCACATATACATCCAGCAAACAGTTTTAAGGGTTAAGGAAAGGAGTTAAGCTGGATTTGGGAACTGTATGTGTATGCTGTGCTTAGAAAACATGATATTGACACTATTTTTTTTTTCTTTTTTTAGGGCAGGTTAAAGTGTTCAGGGCCCTGTATACATTTGAGCCCAGAACAGTAAGTATATTTAGATTTTAGGGTTTGGAGGAGAGTTTTTTGTTTAGGTTTTGGTTTTTTTTAATCCTGTCTATAATAAAATCTTCTTGAGTTCTGCTTAGTCTGGCTTAGTATTACATTTTCAATGCAAAAAACCTCCACTATTAAAGTATATCAGTTCTTAAATATGGCCTAACTGCCTGATTTATTGTCTCTTTCTTTCTTTCTTCCTGAAGTCTGACTCTTTTAAAAACAACATACCTTGTTCTCTAATATCAGTTGCGTGCAGTATAAGATCAGCAGGCTGTATTGGGAGTGGCTGGGATGGAGTTAACTTTCCCCATAGCAGCCCTCATAGTGCTGTGCTCTGTATTGGTAGCTAAAAGAACAGTGTCGATAACACACAACAATGTTTTGACTACTGCTCAGCAGTGCTCCCACAGCATCAAGGCTGTCTCTCCAACTGCCAGTAGGCTTGGGGTGGGAAAGAGGTTGGGAGGGGACACAGCCAGGACAGCTGATCAAAGGGATATTCCATACCATATGCTCAGCAATAAAAGCTAAGAGAAAGGAGGAGGAGGGGGGGCATTCGTTATTAAGGCATTTGTCTTCCGAAGCAACTGCTACACGTACTGAGGCCCTACTTCCCAGGAAGTGGCTGGACATCACCTGCTGATGGGAATTAGAGAATAAATTTTTTTGCTTGTTTTTCCTTTGCTTCCGCATGCAGCCTTTGCTTTTCTTTATTAAACTGCCTTTATCATGACGTACGAGTTTTTCATCTTATTTTCTCCCACTGTCCCACTGAGGAAGGAGAGTGACAGTGGCTGGGTGGGCATTGAGGTATTCCCTCATCCTCTCCACAGGATAGCTCCCCCAGCACAGTAAGGGCATCAATGCCAGGGCAAAGCACAGAGCCATTGTTTGTACTAACATGTTCCCAAGCTCAGAAAAATAAAGGGATAAGCAGTGCAGTCAGCAAATCCTGTGACCCGCACAGAAGCTTGCCACTTAATAACTACTATAGCTATAGCACGCTCAATTCAAAACTGCCATTGTCTCGTGCCCCATGTTACGCCTGGCATAAGAGGAGACAACTTTTGGGTGAGGTGATACTGAAATGTGCCCTGAGGTGACCAGTCCATGGGTGGCAGGGTGTGTGGAAGGATTCGGGCAGATTCCTAGGGTGTTTATCACCTCCCATAGCCTGGGATTTTACACCTGAACAGGCAAGTACTCCTGGTAAAATGACATGCCACCTGATAGAAGGGTGCCTTGCCTACCCCAATGAAAACCAGCAGCTTCTAGCACTGTACTGGGGCTTGGCCTGTGCCTACCGAGCCACAATTCAGGACTATCAGAGGACTGTGGTTAAGGCAGGGACCCAAACTGCATCTGAGAATGCCATGATTGAGACCGGGATACAAACTACATCTAAGAACATGATAGTTGAGACAGGGACCCAAACCACATCTGAGGACACCATGGTTGAGCTAGGGACCCAAACACCAACAACTACAGTAATTGCCCCAGTAGTGAAAAAGAAACAGTGGACAAGGAGGTGAACGGGTCCATATCATCAATTAGTCAGGGAGGTGGAGGAGGAAGAGTATTATCAGGAAGCCAGTCTTTCAGCAAAGAAACAGGAGGAAGAAGTGAGAGAAAGGGATGAAACCAGGCTTGCTAGAGATAAGCCTGGTGGTGGCACACCAGTGTTTGAGGGACAGTGTGCTAGCGAGGTCCTTTGGTCTGCCATCTCAGTGGAGGTAGGGGATGGAGATCCACACGGCAGCAAAGACACAAGGGTTATTGATGTGTTAGAAACCACGGAAGCGCCTGAGAACAGTCACATAGGAATTAGGGCTTCTCCCCCAAAAAAGGTGGCCCAACTGAAGTGCATCTAGACCAATGCACGCAGCATGGACAACAAACAGGAGGAGTTGGAAGCCGTTGTGCAGCTGGAAAACTGTGATATAGTTGCAATCACGGAAACATGGTGGGATGACTCGCACAACTGGAGTGCTGCAATGGATGGCTATAAATTCTTCCGAAGGAATAGGCAAGGAAGGAGAGGCAGTGGGGTAGCCCTGTATGTTAGGGAGTGTTTTGATTGTCTAGAGCTTGACAATGGTGATGAAAGGGTCGAGTGTTTATGGGTAAGAATCAGGGGAAAGGCCAACAAGGCAGATATCATGGTGGGAGTCTGTTATAGACCACCCAACCAGGATGAAGAGGCAGATGAAATATTCTATAAGCAGCTGGGAGAAGTCTCACGATCGCTAGCCCTTGTTCTCATGGGGGACTTCAACTTACCAGATGTCTGCTGGAAATACAATACAGCGGAGAGGAAACAGTCTAGGAGGTTCCTGGAGGGTGTGGAAGATGATAACTTCCTGACACAGCTGGTGAGGGAGCCAACTAGGGAAGGGGCCTTGCTGGACCTGTTGTTTGCGAACAGAGAAGGACTTGGTGGGTGATGTGATGGTTGGAGGCTGTCTTGGGCACAGTGATCATGAAATGATAGAGTTTTCGATTCTTGGAGAAGTAAGGAGGGTCGTTAGCAGAACTGCTACCTTGGACTTCCAGAGGGCAGACTTTGGCCTGTTTAGGGGCCTGGTTGACAGCGTCCCTTGGGAGGCAGTCCTGAAGGGCAAAGGAGTCCAGGAAGGCTGGACATTCTTCAAGAAGGAAAACTTAATGGCACAGGAGTAGGCTGTCCCCATGTGCCAAAAGATGAGCTGATGGGGAAGAAGACCGGCCTGGCTGAACGGAGAGCTTTGGCTGGAACTCAGGAAAAAAAGGAGAGTTTATGACCTTTGGAAGAAGGGGCAGGCAACTGTCCTGGTTTCGGCTAGGACAGAGTTAATTTTCTTCCTAGTAGCTGGTATAGTGCTGTGTTTTGGATTTAGTAGGAAAGGAATGTTGATAACACACTGATGTTTTTAGTTGTTGCTAAGTAGTGTTTATACTAAGTCAAGGATTTCTCAGCTTCTCATGCCCAGCCAGCAAGAAGGCTGGAGGGGCACAAGAAGCTGGGAGGGGACACAGCCAGGACAGCTGACCCAAACTGGCCAAAGGGATATTCCATACCATATGACATCATGCCCAGTATATAAACTGGGGGGAGTTAACTGGGAGGGCGGATCGTGGCTCGGGAACTAACTGGGCATCGGTCAGCGGGTGGTGAGCAATTGCATTGTGCATTGTGCATCACTGGTGGGTTTTTTTTGTTGTTGTTTGTTTGGTTTTTTTCCCTTCCTCCCCCTCCTTTTTGTTATATTCCTTTTCATTACTATTATTATTATTGTATTTCATTATTACTATTGTTAGTATTATATTTTACTTTAGTTATTAAACTGTTCTTATCTCAACCCACGAGTTTTACTTTTTTTTTTCCCCTCTTTCCTCCTCCTCACCCCACTGGGAGGGGGAAGGGGGAAGCGGCTGCGTGGTGCTTAGTTGCTGGCTGGGGTTAAACCATGACAGCTTTTTGGCGCCCAACGTGGGGCACAAAGGGTTGAGATAACGACAGATCTGACCAGAGCGTGTTAAAACGAATTTGTTATTTGTTGTATTGTATTAGTTTAGTGGTCACCGGTCACAATGTTGGGTTATTGGCTCTTAGAGTTGTGGCGTTCGTTCTTAGAGTTTTGTTATGTATCACCTCACTTGCCATATATAGTCCCTGTGCTGCTGCTTATCACCCATAAGGTGAGGTGGATTAAGGTGTTCGCTTTGCTTTACTATGTAACACTGGTTTATGGTACGATAAAATTATCGGTTGTGGGACTAATCCGGTATTTGTACTCAGCATTGCCGTTATCTCCGTACTTCGGGAGCTATCATCTAGCGGAAACTGTTAATAATTACACCCTTTACCTTTTCTCCTCGGAGAGCCAATCTATGGGGGAGACACCTTCCTTCACCTTCCCCTCCTCCTCCTCCAGGCTAATTACAGTAGTGTTTGAGAATTTTGAAAATTTTGAATATCTTTGGAATGTTGAAACTAACATGGTTCTATTGTTAGGAACTAGCTTGTTCCTGAATGTGGTTCAGGCGTTGTTTAGGGTTAAACAACTATTCAGGAGATCTGCCCCAAAGAGATCTGCCCCAAAGCTGCAGAGTTATGAGTGGCAGGGTGTGTGGGGTAGCATGAGTAAATGCCTAGGACGGTGGGCACCTCCAGTGTTTTGGAACTTCACCCTTGAACAAGTGCAGAATCCTGAAAAACTAGTAGAACATTTGGAAAAAGTATGCTGTCACCCCGACAATTCCAGGGAGACACAAATCACTGCAATGTGCTGGGGCCTGGCCCATGCCTACCGAGCTCTGTTTAACATTATTCAAGGGGAAGTGAAGGTCTCTGGATCTGACAACAAGATGACAGCCACTGCAGCCCCTCCAGCCCTGGCAACAGGCACTGCAGCCACTCCGACCCCTGCAACAGACGCTGCAGCCACTCCGACCCCCGTGACAGGCACTGCAGCCTCTCCGGCCCCGGCAACAGGTACTACGGTTACTGCAACGCCTGTGACGGGCACTGCAGCTGAACCGGAGAACCAGCCTGTGCCAGTATCAGTCACTCCTATACAGAAGAAGAAATATACAAAAAAATCAGTTCGTTTAGCAAAGGATGAAGATGAACCAGGGTCATCACGAGAACAGGAGGAAGAGGCAGAACCAGAAGTAATCACCCGATCTCTATCCCTGAGTGAGCTGCGGGATATGCGAAAAGATTTCAGCCGTCGTCCAGGTGAGCACATTATCACCTGGCTGCTCCGATGCTGGGACAATGGGGCTAGTAGCCTGGAATTAGAGGGTAGGGAAGCCAAGCAGCTGGGATCACTTGCTAGGGAAGGGGGCATTGATAAGGTGATTGGAAAAGGGACACAAGCCCTCAGCCTCTGGAGGCGACTCCTGTCAGGCGTGAAGGAAAGGTATCCCTTCAAGGAAGATGTTATATGTCAACCAGGCAAGTGGACCACCATGGAAAGAGGTATTCAGTACCTGAGGGAATTAGCCATGCTAGAGATGATTTATCATGACCCGGACAGTTTACAATTACCCAGAGATCCAGACGAAGTCCACTGCACATGACCCATGTGGCGGAAGTTTGTACGGAGCGCACCATCATCGTATGCCAACCCACTGGCAGTACTAACTTGGAAAGACGAAGAGGCACCGACAGTGGATGAAATGGCTTGCCAACTCTGGCAATATGAAGAAAATCTCTCTTCCTCCCTACGAGCCTGTGTCTCGGCTGTGGAAAAACTGTCCGAAAAGTCCGAAGAACTGATCGAACTGATCGAAAAGTCCTACTCCCCACCTGTATGGACCAGTATCTCAGCTATTAGGAGTGAGCATTCCTCTGCTCAAGAGAGAGAATATAGAAGGTATACACCACGGGGTACCCTGTGGTTTTACCTGCGTGACCACGGAGAGGACATGAGGAAGTGGGATAGAAAACCCACCTCGGTCCTAGATGCACGGGTACGTGAATTGAAAGGAAAAACAACCAGAAAAGGGAATTCTTCCAGGAAAGATGCCGCTCCGGTTGCCAGACAAAGTAGAAGGGCTTCTGACCCTCTTGAAGGGACTTCTAAGTCATTTTTACAAGAAGTGAGTAACAAATACTCTGACCAGGATTAGAGGGGCCCTGCCTCCAGCCAGGTGGAGGAAAGGGACAACCGGGTTTATTGGACTGTGTGGATCCGATGGCCTGGCACATCACACCCACAGGAGTATAAGGCTCTAGTGGACACCGGTGCACAGTGTACCCTAATGCCATCAAGTTATAAAGGGGCAGAACCCATCTGTATTTCTGGAGTGACAGGGGGATCTCAACAGCTAACTGTATTGGAGGCTGAAATAAGCCTAACTGGGAATGAGTGGCAGAAACACCCCATTGTGACTGGCCCAGAGGCCCCATGCATCCTTGGCATAGACTATCTCAGGAGAGGGTATTTTAAAGATCCAAAGGGGTATCGGTGGGCTTTTGGTATAGCTGCCTTGGAGACAGAGGGAATTGAACAGTTGTCCACCTTACCTGGTCTCTCTGAGGACCCTTCGGTTGTGGGGTTGCTGAGGGTTGAAGAACAACAGGTGCCGATCGCTACCACAAGGGTGCACCGGCGGCAATATCGCACCAACCAAGACTCCCTGATTCCCATCCATACGCTGATTCATCGACTGGAGAGCCAAGGAGTGATCAGCAGGACTCGCTCACCCTTTAACAGCCCCATATGGCCAGTGCGAAAGTCTAATGGAGAATGGAGACTAACAGTGGACTATCGTGGCCTGAATGAAGTCACGCCACCGCTAAGTGCTGCTGAGCCAGACATGCTAGAACTTCAAGATGAACTGGAGTCAAAGGCAGCCAAGTGGTACGCCACAAGTGATATCGCTAATGCATTTTTCTCAATCCCTTTGGCAGCAGAGTGCCGGCCACAGTTTGCTTTCACTTGGAGGGGCGTCCAGTACACCTGGAATCGACTGCCCCAGGGGTGGAAACACAGCCCCACCATTTGCCATGGACTAATCCAGAATGCACTGGAAAAAGGTGGAGCTCCAGAACACCTGCAGAACATTGATGACATCATCGTATGGGGCAGCACAGCAGAAGAAGTTTTTGAGAAAGGGGAGAAAATAATCCAAATCCTTCTGAAAGCTGGTTTTGCCATAAAACAGAGTAAGGTGAAGGGACCCACACAGGAGATTCAGTTTTTAGGAATAAAATGGCAAGATGGATGTCGTCACATCCCAATGGATGTGATCAGCAAAATAGCAGCTATGTCCCCACCGACTAGTAAACAGGAAACACAAGCTTTCTTAGGGGTTGTAGGTTTTTGGAGAATGCATATTCCAAATTAGAGTCTGATTGTAAGCCCTCTCTATCAAGTGACCCGGAAGAAGAACGATTTTAGATGGGGCCCTGAACAACAACAAGCCTTTGAACAGATTAAACGGGAGATAGTTCATGCAGTAGCCCTTGGGCCGGTCCGGGCAGGACCAGATGTTAAAAATGTGCTCTACACCGCAGCTGGGGAGAATGGCCCTACCTGGAGTCTCTGGCAGAAAGCACCTGGGGAGACCCGAGGTCGACCTCTAGGGTTTTGGAGTCGGGGATATCGAGGATCTGAGGCCCACTATACTCCAACTGAAAAGGAGATATTAGCAGCATATGAAGGAGTCCGAGCTGCTTCAGAAGTGGTTGGTACTGAAACACAGCTCCTCTTAGCACCCCGACTGCCGGTGCTGGGCTGGATGTTCAAAGGGAAGGTCCCTTGTACACATCATGCAACTGATGCTACATGGAGTAAGCGGGTTGCACTGATCACACAATGAAGTCGAGTAGGAAACCCCAGGCGCCCAGGAATTCTGGAAGTGATCACAGACTGGCCAGAAGGCAAAGATTTTGGAATATCGCCAGAGGAGGAGGTGACTCATGCTGAAGAGGCCCCACTGTATAATAAACTGCCAGAACATGAGAGGCAATATGCCCTGTTCACTGATGGGTCCTGTCGTATTGTAGGAAAGCATCGGAGGTGGAAGGCGGCTGTATGGAGTCCTATAGGACAAGTTGCAGAAACTGCGGAAGGAGAAGGTGAATCGAGTCAGTTTGCAGAGGTGAAAGCCATCCAGCTGGCTTTAGACATTGCTGAACGAGGAAAATGGCCAATACTTTATCTCTATACTGATTCATGGATGGTGGCAAATGCTCTGTGGGGGTGGTTGCAGCAATGGAAGCAGAGTAACTGGCAATGCAGAGGTAAACCCATCTGGGCTGCTGCATTGTGGCAAGATATTGCTGCCCGGTTAGAGAACCTGGTTGTGAAAGTACGTCATGTAGATGCCCACGTACCCAAGAGCCAGGCCACTGAAGAACATCAAAACAATCAACAGGTAGACAAGGCTGCTAGGATTGAAGTAGCTCAGGTAGATCTGGATTGGCAACATAAGGGTGAATTATTTTTAGCTCGGTGGGCCCACGACACCTCAGGCCATCAGGGAAGAGATGCAACATATAGATGGGCTCGTGATCGAGGGGTGGACCTGACCATGGACACTATCGCACAGGTTATCCATGAATGTGAAACATGCGCTGCAATTAAGCAAGCCAAGCGGTTAAAGCCTCTTTGGTATGGGGGACGATGGCTGAAATAGAAATATGGAGAGGCCTGGCAGATTGACTATATCACACTCCCACAAACCCGTCAAGGCAAGCGCCATGTGCTTCCAATGGTGGAAGCAACCACCGGCTGGCTGGAAACATATCCCGTGCCCTATGCCACCGCCCGGAACACTATCCTGGGCCTTGAGAAGCAAGTCTTATGGCGACACGGTACCCCAGAAAGAATTGAGTCAGACAACAGGACTCGTTTCCGGAACCACCTCATAGACACCTGGGCCAAAGAGCATGGCATTGAGTGGGTGTATCACATCCCCTATCATGCACCAGCCTCCGGAAAAATCGAGTGATACAATGGGTTGTTAAAGACTACACTGAGAGCAATGGGTGGTGGGACCTTCAAACATTGGGATACACATCTAGCAAAGGCCACCTGGTTAGTTAGCACTAGAGGATCTGCCAATCGGGCTGGCCCTGCCCAATCAGAACTTTTACGTACTGTAGAAGGGGATAAGGTCCCTGTAGTGCACATAAAAAATATGCTAGGGAAGACAGTCTGGGTTACTCCTGCCTCAGGCAAAGGCAAACCCATTCGTGGGATTGCTTTTGCTCAAGGGCCTGGGTGCACTTGGTGGGTGATGCGGAAGGACGGGGAAGTCCGATGTGTGCCTCAAGGGGATTTGATTTTAGGTGAGAATAGCCAGTGAATCAAATTGTATTATGTTAATTGCTATATAACCCTGCCACTGTATGTTATCATTACTATAGTTGTTATATGCTATATCAACAGTATTACAGTAAGAATTATCTAAATTAATGAAGAATGAACTTTGATAAAACTGAGTGAAGTGCAGTAGTGATGGAACCAGGACTGACTTCAGCATGCAACAATCCAACACTACACACCATCCTCCTGCTGCGCCCAATGTCATCTGCCCGCTGCACTGCACCAAAGCCGGATCCTGCTCTGCCAACTGAGCGGACTTCACACCATCCCTCCTGCCCAGACAGACTGTTATGATAGATGGAGCCCAAAGTCATGGACTGAATGAACTCAACGAACATTTTAAATGGACATTGTAAAGGCTTATACATTAAGGGAATGATATCTGTGTGTATATGTATTAAAAGGCAGCAAAAGTGGTGGTGATTCATTGAAAATGCATTGGGAAGTGTGGGATCTGGGCATAACGTAAATGGTATAGAATAAGGGGTGGATACTGTCCTGGTTTCGGCTAGGACAGAGTTAATTTTCTTCCTAGTAGCTGGTATAGTGCTGTGTTTTGGATTTAGTAGGAAAAGAATGTTGATAACACACTGATGTTTTCAGTTGTTGCTAAGTAGTGTTTATATTAAGTCAAGGATTTCTCAGCTTCTCGTGCCCAGCCAGCAAGAAGGCTGGAGGGGCACAAGAAGCTGGGAGGGGACACAGCCAGGACAGCTGACCCAAACTGGCCAAAGAGCTATTCCATACCATATGACATCATGCCCAGTATATAAACTGGGGGGAGTTAACTGGGAGGGCGGATCGTGGCTCGGGAACTAACTGGGCATCGGTCAGCGGGTGGTGAGCAATTGCATTGTGCATTGTGCATCACTGGTGGGTTTTTTTTGTTGTTGTTTGTTTGGTTTTTTTCCCTTCCTCCCCCTCCTTCTTGTTATATTCCTTTTCATTACTATTATTATTATTGTATTTCATTATTACTATTGTTAGTATTATATTTTACTTTAGTTATTAAACTGTTCTTATCTCAACCCACGAGTTTTACTTTTTTTTTTCCCCTCTTTCCTCCTCCTCACCCCACTGGGAGGGGGAAGGGGGAAGTGGCTGCGTGGTGCTTAGTTGCTGGCTGGGGTTAAACCACAACAGCAGCTCAGGAGGACTACAAGGATGTAGTGAGGCTGTGCAGGGAGGAAATTAGAAGGGCCAAAGCCCAACTAGAACTTCATCTAGCTACTGCCATAAAAGACAATAAAAAATGTTTCTATAAATACATTAGCAACAAAAGGAGGGCTAAGGAGAATCTCCATCCTTTATTGGATGCAGGGGGAAACATAGTGACAAAGGATGAGGAAAAGGCTGAGGTACTTAATGCCTTCTTTGCCTCAGTCTTTAATAGTAAGATCAGTTGTTCTCAGGGTACCCAGCCCGCTGAGCTGGAAGACAGGGATGGGGAGCAGAACAAAGCCCCCATAATCCAAGGGGAAATGGTTAGCGACCTGCTACACCACTTAGACACACACAAGTCTATGGGGCCGGATGGGATCCACCCAAGGGTACTGAGGGAGCTGGTGGAAGTGCTCACCAAGCCACTTTCCATCATTTATCAGCAGTCCTGGCTCACCGGGGAGGTCCCAGTTGACTGGAGGTTAGCAAATGTGACGCCCATCTACAAGAAGGGCCGGAAGGAGGATCTGGGGAACTACAGGCCTGTCAGTCTGACCTCGGTGCCGGGGAAGGTTATGGAGCAGATCATCTTGAGTGCCATCACACAGCATGTATGGGACAACCAGGTGATCAGGCCCAGTCAGCATGGGCTGATGAAAGGCAGGTCCTGCTTGACTAACCTGATCTCCTTCTATGACAAGGTGACCCGCTTAGTGGATGAGGGAAAGGCTGTGGGTGTTGTTTACCTGGACTTTAGTAAAGCCTTTGACAGCATTTCCCACAGCATTCTCCTGGAGAAACTGGCTGCTCATGGCTTGGATGGGCGTACTCTTCGCTGGGTAAAAAACTGGCTGGATGGCCAGGCCCAAAGATTGGAGTGAATGGAGTTAAATCCAGTTGGTCACAAGTGGTGTTCCCCAGGGCTCAGCATTGGGGCCAGTTCTGTTTAATATCTTTATCAATGATCTGGACAAGGGGATTGAGTGCACCCTCAGTAAGTTTGCAGATGACACCAAGTTGGGTGGGAGTGTAGATCTGCTTGAGGGTAGGAAGGCTCTGCAGAGGGATCTGGACAGGCTGGATCGATGGGCCAAGGCCAATTGTATGAGGTTCAACAAGGCTAGGTGCCGGGTCCTGCACTTGGGTCACAACAACCCCATGCAACGCTACAGGCTTGGGGAAGAGTGGCTGGAAAGCTGCCCAGGAGAAAAGGACCTGGGGGTGTTGGTCGACAGCTGGCTGAATCTGAGCCAGCAGTGTGCCCAGGTGGCCAAGAAGGCCAAGAGCATCCTGGCTTGTATCAGAAATAGTGTGGCCAGCAGGACTAGGGAAGTGATTGTCCCCCTGTACTCGGCACTGGTGAGACCACACCTCGAATGCTGTGTTCAGTTTTGGGCCCCTCACTACAAGAAAGACATTGAGGTGCTGGAGTGCATTCAAAGAAGGGCAACGAAGCTGGTGAAGGGTCTAGAGAGCAAGTCTTATGAGGAGCGGCTGAGGGAACTGGGGTTGTTTAGCCTGGAGAAAAGGAGGCTGAGGGGAGACCTTATTGCTCTCTACAACTACCTGAAAGGAGGTTGTAGTGAGGTGGGTGTCGGTCTCTTTTCCCAAGTACCAAGTGATAGGATGAGAGGAAATGGCCTCAAGTTGTGCCAGGGGAGGTTTAGATTGGATATTAAGAAAAATTTCTTCACCGAAAGGGTTGTCAAGCACTGGAACAGGCTGCCCAGGGAAGTGGTGGAGTCACCATCCCTGGAGGTATTTAAAAGACCTGTAGACGTGGTGCTTAGGGACATGGTTTAGTAGCAGACTTGGTAGTGTTAGGTTAACACTTGGACTCAATGATCTTAAAGGTCTTTTCCAACCTAAATGATTCTATGATTCTATGAAATCAGACAAGAGGTGGAAACTACCCAGTCCCTGACCTTGAAAGAACTTCGAGACATGCAGAAAGATTACAGCCGCCAGCCAGGTGAGCGGATTGCTGCCTGGCTGCTCCAATGCTGGGATAGGAGGGCCAATAGTCAGCAACTGGAAGGTAAGGAAGCCCAACAGCTGGGATCCCTTGCTAGAAACCGGGGAATTGAGAGAGGAATTGGAAAAGAGGCAGCAATTCGCAGTCTCTGGAGGTAACTCCTGTCAAGTGTGAGGGTAAGTTATCCTTTTAAGGAAGATCTTGTGAATTACCAAGGAAAGTGGACTACCACTGTGGAAGGCATCCAGTACCTGAGAGAATTAGCAGTGCTGGAAGTCATCTACAGTCACCTGGATGACAACCAGGTCTCCAAATATCCAGATGACATCCTGTGCACATAGGCCATGTGGAGGAAGGTGGTCCAAAATGCCCCAGTGTCATATCCTAACAGCTTAGCAACAATGTATTGCCCAGGTGCGGATACACCAACTGTGGAGAGAGCATCTTCCTGGCTCCAAAACTTTGAAGAAAATCTCTGTCCCTCCTCATCCCTGCAGAACAGCGCCTCGGTTGTCAGGTGCCCCATGGAGCCAGTCTCCTCCTGCCCCTGTCAGAGAGAAAGGGAGCCCCAGGAGCATGCTGCATGGCACCCTCTGGTTCTTCCTGTGTGGCCATGAGGACATGAGGAAATGGGATGGTGAGCTCACCTTTAAACTGGAAGCCCATGTACGTGAACTGAGGGGGAAGACAGCTGTTAAGAAGGGGTCACCCAAGAAGGCTGTCAGCTTAGTTGCTGTAGAGACACAAGAAGGCAATCGGTGATCTCCCAGATGCAGAAGAAGAACTGAGATCACCTCCCTTGATTCTGGTGAGGGGACTTCTGGTCTGGCACTGCAAGGGTCAGACAGTGAATACTCTGACCAGGAACAGGAAGAGAGGGTCCCTACCTTTGGCCAGGAGGAGGAAAGGGATGACTGGGTTTACTGGACTGTGTGGATTCGATGGCCTGGCACATCAGACCCACAGAAGTATAAAGCTTTGGTAGACACCGGTGCACAGTGTACACTGGTGCCATCAGGGTATAGGGGCACAGAACCCATCTGGATCTCTGGAGTGACAGGGGGATGCCAAGAATTGTCTGTATTAGAGGCTGAGGTGAGCTTAACAGGGGACAAGTGGGAAAAGCACCCCATTGTGACCGGCCCAGAGGCCCCTTGTATCCTTGGCATAGACTATCTCAGGAGAGGGTACTTCAAGGACTCAAAGGGGTACCGATGGGCTTTTGGTGTAGCCACTGTGAACACAGAGAAGATCAAACAGCTATCTACCCTGCCTGGCCTCTTGGAAGAGAGGCATGGCTCCAGCAAGCTACAAAAATACAGTATCCCTCACCTACTGACTGGGACAATAAGACAGTATTCTGGACAAATATAGCTGAGGCTGGTCACTATTTACGGGAACTAGCCACAAGGCAAGGCATGTATTCACATAACTTTTTGGTCTTGATACAGAAACTTTTATACCCAGCATGAAAACTCGCATGTTAGAGGGTGCCCCTTTTGCCTTGAAAGGGTCAATAATCTTGCTAGGGTCTGCTATGGGAAGATGAATGGGGGATGTTGTCCTGTCACTAGGACAGCTTGGTGATTATCAGACTGAAATAGAGGGGATGGAGACTGGAGCATTTCACAGAATCACAGAATGGTTGAGGTTGGGTCATCTGGTCCAACCCCCCTGCTCAAGCAGGGCCACCTAGAGCAGGTTGCTCAGGACCATGTCCAGACAGCTTTTGAATATCTCCAAGGAGGGAGACTCCACAACCTCTCTGGGCAACTTGTTCCAATGCCCAGTCACCCTCACAGTAAAAAAGTGTTTCCTGATGTTCACACGGAACCTCCTGTGTTTCAGCTTGCGCCCATTGCCTCTTCTCCTGTCACTGGGCACCACTGAAAAGAGCCTGGCTCCATCTGCTTTACACCCTCCCTTCATGTATTTATATAGATTGACAAGATCCCCCCTGAGCCTTCTCTTCTCCAGGCTGAACAGTCCCAGCTCCCTCAGCCTTTCCTCATAGGAGAGATGCTCCAGTCCCTTCATCATCTTCGTGGCCCTTCGCTGGACTCTCTCCAGTATGTCCATGTCTCTCTTGCACTGGGGAGCCCAGAACTGAACACAGGACTCCAGGTGTGGCCTTACCAGTGCTAAGGAGAGGGGAAGGATCACCTCCCTCGACCTGCTGGCAATGCTTTGCCTAATGCAGCCCAGGATACTGTTGGCCCTCTTTGCCGCAAGGGCACATTGCTGGCTCATGTTCAACCTGGTGCCCACCAGGACCCCCAGGGCCTTTTCTGCAAAGCTGCTTTCCAGCTGGGTGGCCCCCAGCATATATTGGTGCCTGGGGTTGTTCCTCCCCAGGGGCAGGACTTGGCACTTCCCCTTGGTGAACTGCATGAGGTTCCTGTCAGCCCATTTCTCCTGCCTGTCCAGGTCCCTCTGGATGGCAGCACAACCCTCTGGTGTATCAGCCACTCTTCCCAGTTTTGTGTCATCAGCAAACTTGCTGAGGGTACACTCTGCCCCAGCATCCAGATCAATAATGAAGATGTTGAACGGGACTGGACCCAGTATTGACCCCTGGGGTACACCGCTAGTTATTGGCCTCCAACTAGACTTCGTGCCACTGATCACCACCCTCTGGACCTTGCCATTCAGCCAGTTTTCAACCCACCTCACTGTCTGCTTATCCATACAGCTTGTCTATGAGGATCTTATGGGAGACAGTGTCAAAGGCCTTGCTGAAGTCCAGCTAGACAATATCCACTGCTGTCCCCTTGTCTACCAGGCCAGTCATTTCATCATAGAAGTTTATCAAGTTGATCAAGCATGACTTCCCCTTGGTGAAGCCGCAAACAGCCCAAAAGAAAAATTACCCGGAGAGAGATGTTAGACAGGACTGATACAGGCACGGGTGCCTGGGGAGCAGATAGATGGCAAGCTCTCTCCTAATTTGTGGAGTTTGTATAAGAAAGCAAAAGCAAAGGAGAAGGGGCAGAGTGCTCACACTGGGTGACAGGAGTGTAGGGTTTGAGCAGTCAGTTACCCCAGTGATTATGGGAACAGCAGCAGTGGGGATTCCTCTACCAAGGAATGGACTGAAGGGTCCGAGGAGAAAAATGGTAGAGCAATCCCTGTGTGCCCTTTGGTTATTAACAAAACAAAAGGACACACTCCTCCCCCGGGGTGCTGCAGCATGTGATATCAGTGCAGGATTGCACTCAGACCAAAGTGCAGAAAGTGGCAGACTTGTATTGGCAGAAGCCCAGGGAGAGTGGCTGCTGCGAGTATGAGACCAAGGAGGGGAAAGCGTACAACTGAGCCCCTAAGAAGTGACGTGTCTGGGAGCAGTTTCCCAAAATACTATGATGATGCAATGCTTAAAAGGGACTCAGGCAAATGGAAATGTGATTTATTCTCTTTGGGAATGGTTGTGGGAGCAGTAAAATTACAGAACCCCAACCCATTTGGTTGGAATGATAGAATGGTTACATGGAGATTTATAGATGGCATGGGGGAGTATTTGAGAGAATTGACTATTCAACAGGATGTTTATAACCCTGCCTTCACTAGCCCCTCAGAGGTATTCACCTCTGGAATGCAATCCAGGCTGTTAGCCAGAGTGCCTTTTTATCTTAAAGGGACCATCATATTGCTCCTGAGAGCTGCCCCGGGGAAAGAGGTCAGGGATGTAATTCTTGGGCTGGGGCACTTAAGAGAATATCAAACTGAAACGGAAAAGATGAGATTATGCTTTGTGGGTAAACCAGAAAAGAAAAACATTACCCGAAAGGAGATGTTCATACCTTTACTCAGGTCCAGAGACCCAAAATACAAAATTAATGAGAAACCTATCTCCTATTTATGGGAAAAATATAAGCAATTACAAGGGAAAAAGAGATCACTAAAAGAAAATTAGTATGATGGATAGACTGATTACACCCTTTGCTCCCCTCCTTCAGTGAAGAAAGGGAGAATACGCTGGGACCAAGAAATTATCCTGATCTTGCCTCAGTGGCTCACTGGAAAACATACAAAACACCATATGCTGTACATAAATTAATGCTGTACATAAATTAATGCCTTTGTTTTATCTCATGCAGAACTGCTATGTGAAGCCTCACATTACTGCTTTTGCTCACTGCATGCTATGTATCAACAAACATGAAGTGTCGGACACCCATGCCCACTGGCTTCACTGAAGCTCCTTCCTGTCTACTACAGCACACAAGCAATTTGGCTGTTTGGTGAAATTTGCACCACCATTGTCTTACAGGACATAGGAAAAGGGGTGGAATCCAATGGCAGGACATCTTCAGTGGTCCTAGCCCTAATATCATTGCTATTCTACACTTATTTTCACAACCAGTATTTGTTTTACTTTTCATTATTTTTTTACTATTATTATTGACAGTGACTGCTTGGAAAATAAGAAACTTTCTATTAGCTGAACCTCTTACTAATATAATTGGTAATTTATAATATCTTTAAGAAAGGTAAACTGTATGTGGATCAAGGGGTGGAAGGTAGTGATCCTGACCAGAATACCATTTTACATCAATGAATTAGTGATCCACATAACAGTTAACCTGAGTAGGCCCAGGCCTGTGCTGTGCTGTGCTGCGCTGCACATACAACGTGGCCTTCAGGCCTGTGCTGTGCTGTGCAAATCACTTGGCAGCAGGACAAACTCAGCCAGCTCATTGTACCAGGGAAGCCTGCAGGCAACTCCCACTCGGTACCAGCAATTACGCATTATCTATGTTATTCCCTGCTTATAGAGTTAGCTCTAATAAATAGCATTTTAAATAATACCTTACAGAATCTGAGTGCCATTCTTACTGGGATCCCAACGGACCAGCACCTTATGGTGCAAAACACGTCCGTCCGTCTGTCCGTCCCTCTGTCCGTCCTTCCTTCCTTCCTTCCGTCCTTCCTTCCTTCCCTGTCATGGGTTAACCCCTCTAGGCAACGAAGCACCACACAGGCGCTCGCTCCCTCCCCCCACAGTGGAATGGGTTAGACAACCAGAAAGGAAAAGTGAGAAAACTAGTGAGTCCAGATAAAGACAGTTTAATAAGTTAAGGGGAAAAAAAGGGGGGAAAATGTGACCCAAAAGCAATCACTCACCACCAGCTGACCAATGCCCATCTAGTCCACAAGCAACGTCCACCTTGAAAAAATCTCCCTCCATTTTCTTGCTGAGCATGATGTTATATGGTGTGGAATATCCCTTTGGTCAATTCAGGTCAGCTGTCCCAGCTATGTCCCCTCCCAACCTCTTGCCGACCCCCAGCCTACTCCCTGCACTGAACCACCCTCCCCTTTCCCATCTTTTACATACACACAGATATCATTCCTTTAGCCTGTGGGTCATCCCCATTCAAACGTCTATTCAAATGTCCATTCAGTTTGTTTAATCCATTATTTGGGCTCCGTCTATTACGACAGTCATTCAGGACAAGAGAGACAATGTGTTGTGTTGCCTTGTTGGGCATCGAAACCAGATCAGGTTGGATCACTGCTGCACTTGCCCAGTTCCTTATGAGGTTCATTCTCCATTGGTTTGGGTGGCTCCTGCTGTAGTACCTTTGACATAGAGCAATGGTGACATACTGCAGTGGTGTCATACAGCAGTGGCATCATACAGCAATTGCATCCTACAACTCAAATCATGGGTTACTGTGGCAGATTGATTGTGGCTAGCTGCCAGGTGACCACCAAGCCACTCTATCACTCCCCCTTCTCAACAGGACAGGGGGAGAAAAATATGACAAAAAAAACATAGGTCGAGATAAGGACAGGGAGATCACTTACCAATTACTGTCACAGGCAAAACAAACTCAACTTGGGGAAAATTAATTTAATTTATTGCCAGTTAAACAGAGTAGTATAATAAGAAATAGAACAAATCTTAAAAAAAAACACCTTCCCCCCCCCCTTCTTCCCGGGCTCAGCTTCACCCCCAGTTCTTCTACCTCCTCCCCCTGAGCGTCGCAGGGGAATGGGGAATGGGGGTTCCGGTCAGTTCATAATGCTTCATCTCTGCCGCTCTTTCCTCCTCACACTCTTCCCCTGCTCCAGCATGGGGTCCCTCCCACAGGAGACAGTCCTTCACAAACTTCTCCAATGTGGGTCCTTCCCACGGGCTGCAGTTCTTCACGAACTGCTCCAGCGTGGGTCCTTTCCACTGGGTACAGTCCTTCAGGAACAGACTGCTCCAGCATGGGTCCTCCCACGGGGTCACAGATCCTGCCAGAAAACCTGCTCCAGCGTGGGCTCCTCTCCATGGACCACAGTTTCTGCCAGGAGCCTGCTCTGCCGTGGAGTCCTCCATGGGCTGCAGGGTGGATATCTGCTCCACCGTGGACCTCCATGGGCTGCAGGGGGACAGCCTGCCTCACCATGGTCTTCACCATGAGCTGCAGGGGAATCTCCGCTCCGGCACCTGGAGCACCTCCTGCCCCTCCTTCTTCACTGACCTTGGTGTCTGTATAGTCATTTCACTCACATTTTCTCACTCTCTCACAGCTGCTGTGCAGCATTTTTTCCCCTTCTTAAATATGTTATCACAGAGGCGCTACCAATGTTGCTGATTGGCTCAGCCTTGGCCAGCGGCGGGTCTTGGAGCCGGCTGGAACTGGCTCCATCTGACTTGGGGGGGAAACTTCTGGTGTCTTCTCACAGAAGCCACCCCTGCAGCCTCCCCACTACCAAAAACCTTGCCACAGAAACCTAATATAGTTATTTTCACCTAAGGTCAAATCTCCTTGATGTACTGCATTGGGTCTGGCTGGGATGGAGTTAACTTTCCCCATAGCAGCCCTCATAGTGCTGTGCTCTGTATTGGTAGCTAGAAGGGTGTTGATAGCACACCAGGGTTTTGGCTACTGCTGAGCAGTGCTCCCACAGCATCAAGGCTGTCTCTCCAGCTTCTCCCCCTGCCCAAAAAGGCCAGTAGGCTGGGGGTGGGCAAGATCTTGGGAGGGGACATAGCCTGGACAGCTGACCCAAACTGACCAAAGGGATATTCCATACCACATGACATCTGCTCAGCAATAAAAGCTAAGAGAAAGGAGGGGAGGGGGGCATTCATTATTAAGGAATTTGTCTTCCGAAGCAACCGCTATGTGTACTGAGGCCCTACTTCCCAGGAAGTGACTGGACATCACCTGCTGATGGGAAGTAGAGAATCAATCTTTTTGTTTTCCTTTGCTTACGCGTGTGACCTTTGCTTTTTCTTTATTAAACTGCCTTTATCTCGACCCAGGAGTTCTTTTTCATCTTATTTTCTCCCTCTGTCCTGTTGAGAAGCGGGAATGAGAGAGCGGCTTGGTGGGCACCTGGCAGCCAGCCAGGGTTAACCCACCACAGTCCTTTATGGCACCCAACATGGGGCATGAGACAACAGCAGTTTTGAATTGAGTGTGCTATAGCTATAGTCATAATTCAGTAGCAGGCTTCTGTGCAGGTCTTGGAGTTTGCTGGCTGCATTGCTTATCTCTTTCTTTTGCTGAGCTTGGGAACATTTCAATAAAAACAATGGCTATGCACTTGGCCCTGGCATTGATGCCCTTACTGTGCTGGGGGAGCCATCTTGTGGAGAGGATGAGGGAATACACCTCCCTCTTCCCATTCCGGATTGATGTGGGTGGTTTTATTGTGCAGGCTCCCAAGGTCCTTGTTCACCCTTATGTGAGCTGTTTAATACTACTAATTAACACTGTCAGCTTATTGTTGGATTTGTGGAATCTGGTGTCATCCTGGCATAAGAGGAGACAACTTTTGGGTGAGACGATACTGAAATGTGCCCTGAGGCGGCCAGTCCATGGGTGGCAGGGTGTGTGGAAGGATTTGGGCAGGTGCCTAGGGCGGTTATCACCTCCCAAAGCCTGGGA